>NC_092105.1:12930844-13130844 GCF_045679555.1 Salvelinus alpinus | reverse complement strand
GGATTTTGGTAATTTTCTGTTCTTAATATGTGAAGTGATGAAAAGGATAAGATAATTGAAATAAGAAATTCTGACTTTGACAAAGCAGTTTTGTCCTTGTCAGTGTTGATCAAACAGCTTTATATTTCTGGTAATTCTAGTTTAGAGCAGAACCAGTAATACAATCTCAGTAACAAGTTATATTATCTTATTAAGATAATTAAGGACAAAAAAGCTTGAAACAAATGAAATGCTCTAACAAAAAACAAGCATATATTGCCTTGATTTAAGATATTTAATTTTAATTAGATTTAGATTTTTGCAGTGTAAACATTACACTCACAAAATTTCAAAGAGAATGAAGACATTTCAAATGTCCAACTATGTGTAAATATGTGACCAGTATGTCTTGCACTGTTTGACAGACTAAACAACTTCTTTGCTCGCTTTGAGGACAATACAGTGCCACTGACACGACCCGCTACCAAAACCTGCGGGCTCTCCTCTCCTTCACTGCAGCCGACGTGAGCAAAACATTTAAACGTGTCAACCCTCGCAAGGCTGCAGAACCAGAAGGGATCCCCAGCCGCGTACTCAGAGCATGCGCAGACCTGCTGGCTGGTGAGTTTACGGACATTTTCAATCAATCCTTATCCCAGTCTGCTGTCCCCACATGCTTCAAGACGGCCACCATTGTTATTGTTCACAAGAAAGCTAAGGTAACTGAGCTAAATGACTACCGCCCCGTAGCACTCACTTCCGTCATCATGAAGTGCTTTGAGAGACTCGTCAAGGACCCTATCACCTCCACCCTACCTGACACCCTAGACCCACTCCAATTTGCTTACCGCCCCAATAGGTCCACAGGCGACGCAATCGCAATCACACTGCACACTGCCCGAACCCATCTGGACAAGAGGAATAACTATGTCAGAATGCTGTTCATCGACTACAGCTCATCATTTAACACCATAATACACTCCAAACTCATCATCAAGCTCAAGACCCTGGGTCTCGACCCCGCCCTGTGAAACTGGGTCCTGGACTTCCTGACGGGCCGCCCCCAGGTGGTGAGGGTAGGTAACAACATCTCCACCCCACTGATCGTCAACACTGGGTCCCCACAAGAGTGCGTTCTCAGCCCTCTCCTGTACTCCCTGTTCCCCCACGACTGCGTGGCCATGCACCCCTCCAACTCAATCATCAAGTTTGCAGACTACACTACAGTGGTAGGCTTGATTACCAACAATGACGAGACGGCCTACAGGGAGAAGGTGAGGGCCCTCGGAGTGTGGTGTCAGGAAAATAACCTCACACTCAACGTCAACAAAACAAAGGAGATGATCGTGGACTTCAGGAAACAGCAGAGGGAGCACCCCCCTATCCACATCGACGGGACAGTAGTGGAGAGGGTAGAAAGTTTTAAGTTCCTCGGCGTACACATCAAGGACAAACTGAAATGGTCCAACCACACAGACAGCGTGGTGAAGAAGGCGCAGCAGCGCCTCTTCAACCTCAGGAGGCTGAAGAAATTTGTCTTGTCACCAAAAACACTCACAAACTTTTACAGATGCACAATCGAGAGCATTCTGTTGGGCTGTATCACCGCCTGGTACGGCAACTGCTCTGCCCATAACCATAAGGCTCTCCAGAGGGTAGTGAGGTCTGCACAACGCATCACCGGGGGCAAACTACCTACCCTCCAGGACACCGACACCACCCGATGTCACAGGAAGCCCAAAAAGATCACCAAGGACAACAACCACCCGAGCCACTGCCTGTTCACCCCGCTATCATCCAGAATGCGATGTCAGTACAGGTGCATCAAAGCAGGGACCGAGAGACTGAAAAATAGCTTCTATCTCAAGGCCATCAGACTGTTAAACAGCCATCACTAACATTGAGTGGCTGCTGCCAACATACTGACTCAACTCCAGCCACTTTAATAATAGAAAAATTGATGTAATAAATGTATCACTAGCCACTTTAAACAATGCCACTTCATATAATGTTTACATACCCTACATTACTCATCTCATATGTATATACTGTACTCTATACATCTACTGCATCTTGCCATCTTGATGTAATGTATCGCTAGCCACTTTAAACAATGCCACTTCATATAATGTTTACATACCCTACATTACTCATCTCATACGTATATACTGTACTCTATACCATCTACTGCATCTTGCCATCTTGATGTAATGTATCACTAGCCACGTTAAACAATGCCACTTCATATAATGTTTATATACCCTACATTACTCATCTCATATGTATATACTGTACTCTATACCATCTACTGCATCTTGCCTATGCCGTTCTATACCATCACTCAATCATATATTTTTTTTATGTACATATTCTTATTCATTCCTTTACACTAAGGTAGTTGTTGTGAAATTGTTAGGTTAGATTACTCGTTGGATATTACTGCATTGTCGGAACTAGAAGCACAAGCATTTCGCTACACTCACATTAACATCTGCTAACCATGTGTAAGTGACAAATCAAATTTGATTTGATTTGATTGCATTATCTGTACACAGAGGATATTTTTGAGGAACTCTGGATGCAGGGTCCTAATTTGGTGTTTGTCCGATGTTGTGAATTCTTGGTTGGTGAGAGGACCCCAGTTGCCCTCATAACCATGAGGGCAATGGGTTCTATAACTGATTTAAGTATTTTTTGGCCAGATCCTAATTGGTATGTCAAATTTTATGTTCCCTTTGATGGCAAAGAATGCCCTTCTTGCCTTGTCTCTCAGCTCGTTCATAGCTTTGTGGAAGTTACCTGTGGCGCTGATGTTTAGTCCGAGGTATGTATCGTTTTTTGTGTGCTCTAGAGCAATCGTGTCTAGATGGAATTTGTTTTTGTGGTCCTGGCAACTGGACCTTTTTTGGAACACCTTTATTTTGGTCTGACTAAGATTTAGGGCCCAGGTCTGTGCAGATATCTAGATGCTGCTGTAGGCCCTCCTTGGTTGTGGACGGAAGAACCATATCATCAGCAAACAGTAGATATTTGACTACATATTCTAGAAGGGTGAGGCCGGGTGCTGCAGACGGTTCTAGTGCCCACGCCAATTTGATGATATACAGTTGAAGTCGGAAGTTTACATACACCTTAGCCAAATACATTAAAACTCAGTTTTTTCACAACTCCTGACATTCAATCCTAGTAAAAATTCCCTGTCTTAGGTCAGTTAGGATCACCACTTTATTTTAAGAATGTGAAATTTCAGAATAATAGTAGAGAATGATTTATTTCAGCTTTTATTTCTTTCATCACATTCCCAGTGGGTCAGAAGTTTACATACACTCAATTAGTATTTGGTTGCATTGCCTTTAAATTGTTTAACTTGTGTCAAACGTTTTGGGTAGCATTCCACAAGCGTCCCACAATAAGTTGGGTGAATTTTGGCCAATTCCTCCTGACAGAGCTGGTGTAACTTAGTCAGTTAGCTTTGTCAGTTCTGCCCACACATTTTCTATGGGCTTGAGGTCAGGGCTTTGTGATGGCCACTCCAATACCTTGACTTTGTTTTCCTTAAGCCATTTTGCCACAACTTTGGAAGTATGTTTGGGGTCACTGTCCATTTGGAAGACCCATTTGCGACTAAGCTTTAACTTCCTGACTGATGTCTTGAGATGTTGCTTCAATATATCCACATCCTTTTCCTCCCTCATGATGCCATCTATTTTGTGAAGTGCACCAGTCCCTCCTGCAGCAAAGCACCCCCACAACATGATGCTGCCACCCCCGTGCTTCACGGTTGGGATGGTGTTCTTCGGCTTGCAAGCCTCCCCCTTTTTCCTCCAAACATAACGATGGTCATTATGACCAAACAGTTCTATTTTTGTTTCATCAGACCAGAGGCCAATTCTCCAAAAAGAATGATCTTTGTCCCCATATGCAGTTGCAAGGTATGTGTCTGTGTAATATGTGAATGGCCTAGCAGTTCTTCCTTTAAATTTGTCGTCACTAATTCAGATTTGTTTCTTTTGAGCATTCCAGATTCAGCAGGTGGAGGACCTGCTTTATCAGGAGGATAATCTGGATTCTGGAAACATTGACAATGGGGTCATTGTTCCTGACATCCCATGTCTACTGAGAATCTTGCTGTCTTGCAACGTCAAGTGAACCCTACCACTGACTCATCATCTTTTGGTCAGGACATATACAGTATATGTTGAAGAGAATGGGGCTTAAGCTGCATCCCCGTCTCACCCCACAGCTCTGTGGAAAGACATTTTAGTTTATTTAGCCAATTTTAACCGCACAGTTGTTGTTTGAAATGTATAATGTCTTGTGTTTTTCCCCCAATACCACTTTCCATCAATTTGTATAGCAGACCCTCATGCGAAATTGAGTCAAAAGCTTTTTTGAAATCAACAAAGCATGAGAAGACTTTAACTTTGTTTTGGTTTGTTTGTCAATTAGGGTGTGCAGGGTGAATACATGGTCTATCGTATGGTAATTTGGTAAAAAGCTAATTTGACATTTTCTCAGTACATTGTTTTCACTGAGGAAATGTTCGAGTCTACTGTTAATAATAATGCAGAGGATTTTCCCAAGGTTGCTGTTGACCCCAATTTTACCCCAGCGGTAGTTATTGGGGTGAAATTTGTCTCCACTTTTGTGGATTGGGGTGATCAGTCCTTGGTTCCAAATACTAGGGAAGATGCCAGAGCTAAGGATGATGTTAAAGAGTTTAAGTATAGCCAATTGGAATTTGTGGTCTGTATATTTTATCATTTCATTGTGGATACCATCCAACACTACATGCCTTTTTGGGTTGGAGAGTTTGTATTTTGTCCTGTAGTTCATTCAATGTAATTGGAGAATCCAGTGGGTTCTGGTAGTCTTTAATAGTTGATTATAATATTTTGTATTTGATCATGCATATGTTTTTGCTGTTTTCATTGTTATATGGCCAAAAATATTGGAGAAGTGGTTTACCCATACATGGATAGATGTCACACCCTGGCCTTAGTTTTCTTTGTTTCTGTATTATTTTAGTTAGGTCAGGGTGTGACATGGGGGATGTATGTGTTTTGTATTGTCTAGGGTTTTTTGTATGTTTATGGGTGCTGTGGTTTAGTTGGTTTAAGTGTCTAGTCTAGGTGTATGCATGTCTATGGTTGCCTGGATTGGTTCTCAATTAGAGACAGCTGTCTATCGTTATCTCTGATTGGGAACCATATTTTAGGCAGCCATATTCATGAGGTAGTTCGTGGGTGATTGTCTATGTGTAAGTTGCCTGTGTCTGCACTTATTGTTTGTATAGCTTCACGGTCGTCGGTTTGTTGTTTTGTTTAGTGTGTAAAGTGTTCGTTTCGTTTTGTCTTCGTCTTCAAATAAAGAAGATGTATTGCTATCACGCTGCGCCTTGGTCCTCCTCTCTTCCACGTTATGACGATCGTGACAATAGATAACTCTTTGGGTTGTTGTTTTGTTTAGTGTTTTCCAATTTTCCAAATCAAATTTTATTGGTCACATACACATGGTTAGCAGATGTTATTGCGAGTGTAGCGAAATGCTTGTGCTTCTACTTCCGACAGTGCAGCAATATCTAACATGTAATCTGACAGTTCCACAACAACTACCTAATACACACATATCTAAGTAAAGGGATGGAATACGAATATATTCATATAAATATATGTTTGAGCAATGACAGAGCGACATAGGCAAGATGCAATAGATGGTATAAAATACAGTATATAGATATGAGATGAGTAAAGCAAGATATGTAAACGTTATTAAAGTGGCATTAGTAAAGTGACTAGTGATCTATTTATTAAAGTGGCCAATGATTTCAAGTCTGTATGTAGGCAGCAGCCTTTCTGTTTTAGCAATGGCTGTTTGACAGTCTGGTGGCCTTGAGATAGAAGCTGTTTTTCAGTCTCTCGATGTACCTGCACTGACCTCGCCTTCTGGAGGGTAGCGGGGTGAACAGGCAGTTGCTCGGGTGGTTGATGTCCTTGTTGATCTTTTTAGGCCTTCCTGTGACATCGGGTGCTGCAGGTGTCCTTGAAGGCAATAGTTTGCACCCGGTGATGTCTTGTGCAGACCGCACCACCCTCTGGAGAGCCCTGCGGTTGTGGGCGGTGCAGTTTCCGTACCAGGCGGTGATGCAACCCGACAGGATGCTCTCAATTGTGCATCTGTAAAAGTTTGTGAGGGTTTTAGGTGACATGCCACATTTCTTCAGCCTCCTGAGGTTGAAGAGGTGCAGTTGAGCCTTCTTCACCACACTGTCTGTGTGGGTGGACCATTTCAGTTTGTCTGTGATGTGTACGCTGAGGAACTTAAAAGTTTCCAACTTCTCCACTGCTGTCCTATTGATGTGGATAGGGGGGTGCTCCCTCTGCTGTCTCCTGAAGTCCACGATCATCTCCTTTGTTTTGTTGACGTTGAGTGAGAGGTTGTTTTGCTGACACCACACTCAGAGTGCCCTCACCTCCTCCCTGTTGGATGACTCGTCGTTGGATGACTCGTCTGCAAACTTGATGATTGAGTTGGAGGTGTGCATGGCCAGAAGTGATTAGAGTCAGGACCCTGGGACTAAACACCTCCCTCTGCAACTGGATCCTGGACTTCCTGATGGACCTCCCCCAGGTGGTAAGGATAGGGAACAACACACCCGCCACGCTGATCCTCAACACGGGGGCCCCTCAGAGGTGCGTGCTCATTCCCCTCCTGTACTCCCTGTTCACTCATGACTGCATGGCCAGGCACGACTCCAACACCATCATTAAGTTTGATGATGACACATCAGTGGTAGGCCTGACGAGTTGCATCACTGCCTGGTATGGCAACGGCTCAGCCCCTGACCGCAAGGCACTACAGAGGGTAGTGCGTACAGCCCAGTACATCACTGTGGCCAAGTTTCCTGCCATCCAGGACCTCTATATCAGGCGGTGTCAGCCTCAGTGCTTCGGTAAGAGGTCTAGGGTGGGGTAGGGGGGGTTGGTTGGTCAATCCATGGAACTTATTATGTGACTTGTTATGCACCTTTTTACTCCTGAACTTATTTAGGCTTGCCATAATAAAGGGTTTCAATACTTATTGACTCAGGACATTTCAACTTTTTATTATATTTTATTAATTTCCTCCAAATTCTGAAAACGTAATTCCACTTTGATATTATGGGGAATTGTGTGTAGGACAGTGACCCCCCCCCCAAAAAAAAAGATCTAAATGTATTCAGTTTTATATTCAGGGTGTAATACAACACAATGTGGAAAAAGTCAAGGGGTGTGAATCCTTTCTGCAGGCACTGCAAGTGTTCGGGATGGGGGGAAAAATCATGTTACCAAGATGTAACATATATTGTTATTTATCTTTTATTGTAAATGCACAATTGTCCTCTGTCTTGGTCATTAAGATGTATATATGAAAACATTTACATTACAATCAATGGTACAGCAGGTGAAAAACATTGTTGCGCCATGCGGGTATCCACTACAGAGGACATTTCTTGATAAGCTCTTATTTAGCTCTTATTTAAGGTGACTTGGATATTCAAATTGTTTCTAGTAAGTGAATATCACAGGAATAGTTAAGTGAGTTGCCAGGACTGTGTAATTATTCAACATTTTAAAATGTTATTTAACCATTTAACTAGGCCAGTCAGTTAAGAACAAATTCTTAAGCACATTTTAACCGAAAGCACATTAAACACATTAACCGAAAGGTTGCTAGATCGAAACCCAGAGCTGACAAGGTAAAAATCTGTCGTTCTGCCCCTGAACAAGGCAGTTAACCCACTGTTCCTAGGCCCTCATTGTAAAAAATAATTTGTTCTTAACTGACTTGCCTTGTTAAATAAATAAAAAATTACACAGTCCTGGCAACTCACTTAACTATTCTGTGATATTCACTTACTAGAAACAATTTGAATATCAAACTCACAAAATTGTAAATTAACAATTACACGCACTTATTAATAAAATTCCCAAAAATGTGCACATTTTAACAAAGACATTTCTTAAAGAACCAGGAAGATAAAGATGTCAATGTCACACCCCCACACACGTGATATCATTGAAAAGTGAAGCATGTCCTCTCAAAGGGATAATAGGACCTAATACAGTGGCTTGTATGGCCTCAGAGATACGGACCAAGAACTGATGTCCACTAGAGAGGATTAAAGTGAATTGCTAGGTCCCGGGATGATATGACAGACACTCATGTGCAATATAACCTAAGTCGTTATCTTAGGCTTTATAACGTATAAGGCTTAATCAGGCTGACAGACAGAGAACAAGAAGAAGCACAGAGTGACAGCAGAGAAGATGCTGGGACAGATAGACAGCACAACAGTTAGGCAAACCAAATGGCTACAGAAGAGGAACAGTTATAGTGGTGAGTTGTATCTCCAGAGGAACAGGTATAGTGGTGAGTTGTATCTCCAGACAGAGGAACAGTTATAGTGGTGAGTTGTATCTCCAGACAGAGGAACAGTTATAGTGGTGAGTCGTATCTCCAGACAGAGGAACAGTTATAGTGGTGAGTTGTATCTCCAGACAGAGGAACAGTTATAGTGGTGAGTTGTATCTCCAGACAGAGGAACAGTTATAGTGGTGAGTTGTATCTCCAGAGGAACAGTTATAATGGTGAGTTGTATCTCCAGACAGAGGAACAGTTATAGTGGTGAGTTGTATCTCCAGAGGAACAGTTATAGTGGTGAGTTGTATCTCCAGACAGAGGAACAGTTATAGTGGTGAGTTGTATCTCCAGACAGAGGGACAGTTATAGTGGTGAGTTGTATCTCCAGACAGAGGAACAGTTATAGTGGTGAGTTGTATCTCCAGACAGAGGCACAGTTATAGTGGTGAGTTGTATCTCCAGAGGATCAGTTATAGTGGTGAGTTGTATCTCCAGACAGAGGAACAGTTATAGTGGTGAGTTGTATCTCCAGAGGAACAGTTATAGTGGTGAGTTGTATCTCCAGAGGAACAGTTATAGTGGTGAGTTGTATCTCCAGAGGAACAGTTATAGTGGTGAGTTGTATCTCCAGAGGAACAGTTATAGTGGTGAGTTGTATCTCCAGAGGATCAGTTATAGTGGTGAGTTGTATCTCCAGACAGAGGAACAGTTATAGTGGTGAGTTGTATCTCCAGACAGAGGAACAGTTATAGTGGTGAGTTGTATCTCTAGACAGAGGAACAGTTATAGTGGTGAGTTGTATCTCCAGACAGAGGAACAGTTATAGTGGTGAGTTGTATCTCTAGACAGAGGAACAGTTATAGTGGTGAGTTGTATCTCCAGACAGAGGGACAGTTATAGTGGTGAGTTGTATCTCCAGACAGAGGAACAGTTATAGTGGTGAGTTGTATCTCCAGACAGAGGCACAGTTATAGTGGTGAGATGTATCTCCAGAGGAACAGTTATAGTGGTGAGTTGTATCTCCAGACAGAGGAACAGTTATAGTGGTGAGTTGTGTCTCCAGGGGAACAGTTATAGTTATGAGTTGTATCTCCAGACAGAGGAACAGTTATAGTGGTGAGTTGTATCTCCAGACAGAGGAACAGTTATAGTGGTGAGTTGTATCTCCAGACAGAGGAACAGTTATAGTGGTGAGTTGTATCTCCAGAGGAACAGTTATAGTGGTGAGTTGTATCACCAGACAGAGGAACAGTTATAGTGGTGAGTTGTATCTCTAGACAGAGGAACAGTTATAGTGGTGAGTTGTATCTCCAGACAGAGGAACAGTTATAGTGGTGAGTTGTGTCTCCAGAGGAACAGTTATAGTGGTGAGTTGTATCTCCAGAGGAACAGTTATAGTGGTGAGTTGTATCTCCAGAGGATCAGTTATAGTGGTGAGTTGTATCTCCAGAGGAACAGTTATAGTGGTGAGTTGTATCTCCAGAGGAACAGTTATAGTGGTGAGTTGTATCTCCAGAGGAACAGTTATAGTGGTGAGTTGTATCTCCAGAGGAACAGTTATAGTGGTGAGTTGTATCTCCAGAGGAACAGTTATAGTGGTGAGTTGTATCTCCAGACAGAGGAACAGTTATAGTGGTGAGTTGTATCTCCAGACAGAGGAACAGTTATAGTGGTGAGTTGTATCTCCAGACAGAGGAACAGTTATAGTGGTGAGTTGTATCTCTAGACAGAGGAACAGTTATAGTGGTGAGTTGTATCTCCAGACAGAGGAACAGTTATAGTGGTGAGTTGTATCTCTAGACAGAGGAACAGTTATAGTGGTGAGTTGTATCTCCAGACAGAGGGACAGTTATAGTGGTGAGTTGTATCTCCAGACAGAGGAACAGTTATAGTGGTGAGTTGTATCTCCAGACAGAGGCACAGTTATAGTAGTGAGTTGTATCTCCAGAGGAACAGTTATAGTGGTGAGTTGTATCTCCAGACAGAGGAACAGTTATAGTGGTGAGTTGTGTCTCCAGGGGAACAGTTATAGTTATGAGTTGTATCTCCAGACAGAGGAACAGTTATAGTGGTGAGTTGTATCTCCAGACAGAGGAACAGTTATAGTGGTGAGTTGTATCTCCAGACAGAGGAACAGTTATAGTGGTGAGTTGTATCTCCAGACAGAGGAACAGTTATAGTGGTGAGTTGTATCTCCAGAGGAACAGTTATAGTGGTGAGTTGTATCTCCAGAGGAACAGTTATAGTGGTGAGTTGTATCTCCAGAGGAACAGTTATAGTGGTGAGTTGTATCACCAGACAGAGGAACAGTTATAGTGGTGAGTTGTATCTCTAGACAGAGGAACAGTTATAGTGGTGAGTTGTATCTCCAGAGGAACAGTTATAGTGGTGAGTTGTATCTCCAGAGGAACAGTTATAGTGGTGAGTTGTATCTCCAGAGGAACAGTTATAGTGGTGAGTTGTATCTCCAGAGGAACAGTTATAGTGGTGAGTTGTATCTCCAGAGAAACAGTTATAGTGGTGAGTTGTGTCTCCAGGGGAACAGTTATAGTTATGAGTTGTATCTCCAGACAGAGGAACAGTTATAGTGGTGAGTTGTATCTCCAGACAGAGGAACAGTTATAGTGGTGAGTTGTATCTCCAGACAGAGGAACAGTTATAGTGGTGAGTTGTATCTCCAGACAGAGGAACAGTTATAGTGGTGAGTTGTATCTCCAGAGGAACAGTTATAGTGGTGAGTTGTATCTCCAGAGGAACAGTTATAGTGGTGAGTTGTATCTCCAGAGGAACAGTTATAGTGGTGAGTTGTATCACCAGACAGAGGAACAGTTATAGTGGTGAGTTGTATCTCTAGACAGAGGAACAGTTATAGTGGTGAGTTGTATCTCCAGAGGAACAGTTATAGTGGTGAGTTGTATCTCCAGAGGAACAGTTATAGTGGTGAGTTGTATCTCCAGAGGAACAGTTATAGTGGTGAGTTGTATCTCCAGAGGATCAGTTATAGTGGTGAATTGTATCTCCAGAGGAACAGTTATAGTGGTGAGTTGTATCTCCAGAGGAACAGTTATAGTGGTGAGTTGTATCTCCAGACAGAGGAACAGTTATAGTGGTGAGCTGTATCTCCAGACAGAGGAACAGTTATAGTGGTGAGTTGTATCTCCAGACAGAGGAACAGTTATAGTGGTGAGTTGTATCTCCAGAGGAACAGTTATAGTGGTGAGTTGTGTCTCCAAGGGAACAGTTATAGTTATGAGTTGTATCTCCAGACAGAGGAACAGTTATAGTGGTGAGTTGTATCTCCAGACAGAGGAACAGTTATAGTGGTGAGTTGTATCTCCAGACAGAGGAACAGTTATAGTGGTGAGTTGTATCTCCAGACAGAGGAACAGTTATAGTGGTGAGTTGTATCTCCAGAGGAACAGTTATAGTGGTGAGTTGTATCTCCAGAGGAACAGTTATAGTGGTGAGTTGTATCTCCAGAGGAACAGTTATAGTGGTGAGTTGTATCACCAGACAGAGGAACAGTTATAGTGGTGAGTTGTATCTCTAGACAGAGGAACAGTTATAGTGGTGAGTTGTATCTCCAGAGGAACAGTTATAGTGGTGAGTTGTATCTCCAGAGGAACAGTTATAGTGGTGAGTTGTATCTCCAGAGGAACAGTTATAGTGGTGAGTTGTATCTCCAGAGGAACAGTTATAGTGGTGAGTTGTATCTCCAGAGAAACAGTTATAGTGGTGAGTTGTGTCTCCAGGGG
Organism: Salvelinus alpinus; assembly: GCF_045679555.1. Classification (NCBI taxonomy): domain Eukaryota; kingdom Metazoa; phylum Chordata; class Actinopteri; order Salmoniformes; family Salmonidae; genus Salvelinus; species Salvelinus alpinus. Next base: position 13,118,707 of record NC_092105.1, on the reverse strand, counting down.
AACAGTTATAGTTATGAGTTGTATCTCCAGACAGAGGAACAGTTATAGTGGTGAGTTGTATCTCCAGACAGAGGAACAGTTATAGTGGTGAGTTGTATCTCCAGACAGAGGAACAGTTATAGTGGTGAGTTGTATCTCCAGACAGAGGAACAGTTATAGTGGTGAGTTGTATCTCCAGAGGAACAGTTATAGTGGTGAGTTGTATCTCCAGAGGAACAGTTATAGTGGTGAGTTGTATCTCCAGAGGAACAGTTATAGTGGTGAGTTGTATCACCAGACAGAGGAACAGTTATAGTGGTGAGTTGTATCTCTAGACAGAGGAACAGTTATAGTGGTGAGTTGTATCTCCAGAGGAACAGTTATAGTGGTGAGTTGTATCTCCAGAGGAACAGTTATAGTGGTGAGTTGTATCTCCAGAGGAACAGTTATAGTGGTGAGTTGTATCTCCAGAGGATCAGTTATAGTGGTGAATTGTATCTCCAGAGGAACAGTTATAGTGGTGAGTTGTATCTCCAGAGGAACAGTTATAGTGGTGAGTTGTATCTCCAGACAGAGGAACAGTTATAGTGGTGAGCTGTATCTCCAGACAGAGGAACAGTTATAGTGGTGAGTTGTATCTCCAGACAGAGGAACAGTTATAGTGGTGAGTTGTATCTCCAGAGGAACAGTTATAGTGGTGAGTTGTATCTCCAGACAGAGGAACAGTTATAGTGGTGAGTTGTATCTCCAGAGGAACAGTTATAGTGGTGAGTTGTATCTCCAGAGGAACAGTTATAGTGGTGAGTTGTATCTCCAGAGGAACAGTTATAGTGGTGAGTTGTATCACCAGACAGAGGAACAGTTATAGTGGTGAGTTGTATCTCTAGACAGAGGAACAGTTATAGTGGTGAGTTGTATCTCCAGAGGAACAGTTATAGTGGTGAGTTGTATCTCCAGAGGAACAGTTATAGTGGTGAGTTGTATCTCCAGAGGAACAGTTATAGTGGTGAGTTGTATCTCCAGAGGAACAGTTATAGTGGTGAGTTGTATCTCCAGAGAAACAGTTATAGTGGTGAGTTGTGTCTCCAGGGGAACAGTTATAGTTATGAGTTGTATCTCCAGACAGAGGAACAGTTATAGTGGTGAGTTGTATCTCCAGACAGAGGAACAGTTATAGTGGTGAGTTGTATCTCCAGACAGAGGAACAGTTATAGTGGTGAGTTGTATCTCCAGACAGAGGAACAGTTATAGTGGTGAGTTGTATCTCCAGAGGAACAGTTATAGTGGTGAGTTGTATCTCCAGAGGAACAGTTATAGTGGTGAGTTGTATCTCCAGAGGAACAGTTATAGTGGTGAGTTGTATCTCCAGAGGAACAGTTATAGTGGTGAGTTGTATCACCAGACAGAGGAACAGTTATAGTGGTGAGTTGTATCTCTAGACAGAGGAACAGTTATAGTGGTGAGTTGTATCTCCAGAGGAACAGTTATAGTGGTGAGTTGTATCTCCAGAGGAACAGTTATAGTGGTGAGTTGTATCTCCAGAGGAACAGTTATAGTGGTGAGTTGTATCTCCAGAGGATCAGTTATAGTGGTGAATTGTATCTCCAGAGGAACAGTTATAGTGGTGAGTTGTATCTCCAGAGGAACAGTTATAGTGGTGAGTTGTATCTCCAGACAGAGGAACAGTTATAGTGGTGAGCTGTATCTCCAGACAGAGGAACAGTTATAGTGGTGAGTTGTATCTCCAGACAGAGGAACAGTTATAGTGGTGAGTTGTATCTCCAGAGGAACAGTTATAGTGGTGAGTTGTGTCTCCAGGGGAACAGTTATAGTTATGAGTTGTATCTCCAGACAGAGGAACAGTTATAGTGGTGAGTTGTATCTCCAGACAGAGGAACAGTTATAGTGGTGAGTTGTATCTCCAGACAGAGGAACAGTTATAGTGGTGAGTTGTATCTCCAGACAGAGGAACAGTTATAGTGGTGAGTTGTATCTCCAGAGGAACAGTTATAGTGGTGAGTTGTATCTCCAGAGGAACAGTTATAGTGGTGAGTTGTATCTCCAGAGGAACAGTTATAGTGGTGAGTTGTATCACCAGAGGAACAGTTATAGTGGTGAGTTGTATCTCCAGAGGAACAGTTATAGTGGTGAGTTGTATCTCCAGAGAAACAGTTATAGTGGTGAGTTGTGTCTCCAGGGGAACAGTTATAGTTATGAGTTGTATCTCCAGACAGAGGAACAGTTATAGTGGTGAGTTGTATCTCCAGACAGAGGAACAGTTATAGTGGTGAGTTGTATCTCCAGACAGAGGAACAGTTATAGTGGTGAGTTGTATCTCCAGACAGAGGAACAGTTATAGTGGTGAGTTGTATCTCCAGACAGAGGAACAGTTATAGTGGTGAGTTGTATCTCCAGAGGAACAGTTATAGTGGTGAGTTGTATCTCCAGAGGAACAGTTATAGTGGTGAGTTGTATCACCAGACAGAGGAACAGTTATAGTGGTGAGTTGTATCTCTAGACAGAGGAACAGTTATAGTGGTGAGTTGTATCTCTAGACAGAGGAACAGTTATAGTGGTGAGTTGTATCTCCAGAGGAACAGTTATAGTGGTGAGTTGTATCTCCAGAGGATCAGTTATAGTGGTGAATTGTATCTCCAGAGGAACAGTTATAGTGGTGAGTTGTATCTCCAGAGGAACAGTTATAGTGGTGAGTTGTATCTCCAGACAGAGGAACAGTTATAGTGGTGAGCTGTATCTCCAGACAGAGGAACAGTTATAGTGGTGAGTTGTATCTCCAGACAGAGGAACAGTTATAGTGGTGAGTTGTATCTCCAGAGGAACAGTTATAGTGGTGAGTTGTATCTCCAGAGGAACAGTTATAGTGGTGAGTTGTATCTCCAGACAGAGGAACCGTTATAGTGGTGAGTTGTATCTCCAGAGGAAGAGTTATAGTGGTGAGTTGTATCTCCAGAGGAACAGTTCTAGTGGTGAGTTGTATTTCCAGAGGAACAGTTATAGTGGTGAGTTGTATCTCCAGACAGAGGAACAGTTATAGTGGTGAGTTGTACCTCCAGCTAGAGGAACAGTTATAGTGGTGAGTTGTATCTCCAGACAGAGGAACAGTTATAGTGGTGAGTTGTATCTCCAGAGGAACAGTTATAGTGGTGAGTTGTATCTCCAGACAGAGGAACAGTTATAGTGGTGAGTTGTATCTCTAGACAGAGGAACAGTTATAGTGGTTAGTTGTATCTCCAGAGGAACAGTTATAGTGGTGAGGTGTATCTCCAGACAGAGGAACAGTTATAGTGGTGAGTTGTATCTCCAGAGGAACAGTTATAGTGGTGAGTTGTATCTCCAGAGGATCAGTTATAGTGGTGAGTTGTATCTCCAGACAGAGGAACAGTTATAGTGGTGAGTTGTATCTCCAGAGGAACAGTTATAGTGGTGAGTTGTATCTCCAGAGGAACAGTTATAGTGGTGAGTTGTATCTCCAGAGGAACAGTTATAGTGGTGAGTTGTATCTCCAGAGGAACAGTTATAGTGGTGAGTTGTATCTCCAGAGGAACAGTTATAGTGGTGAGTTGTATCTCCAGAGGAACAGTTATAGTGGTGAGTTGTATCTCCAGACAGAGGAACAGTTATAGTGGTGAGTTGTATCTCCAGACAGAGGAACAGTTATAGTGGTGAGTTGTATCTCTAGACAGAGGAACAGTTATAGTGGTGAGTTGTATCTCCAGACAGAGGAACAGTTATAGTGGTGAGTTGTATCTCTAGACAGAGGAACAGTTATAGTGGTGAGTTGTATCTCCAGACAGAGGGACAGTTATAGTGGTGAGTTGTATCTCCAGACAGAGGAACAGTTATAGTGGTGAGTTGTATCTCCAGACAGAGGCACAGTTATAGTGGTGAGTTGTATCTCCAGAGGAACAGTTATAGTGGTGAGTTGTATCTCCAGACAGAGGAACAGTTATAGTGGTGAGTTGTGTCTCCAGGGGAACAGTTATAGTTATGAGTTGTATCTCCAGACAGAGGAACAGTTATAGTGGTGAGTTGTATCTCCAGACAGAGGAACAGTTATAGTGGTGAGTTGTATCTCCAGACAGAGGAACAGTTATAGTGGTGAGTTGTATCTCCAGACAGAGGATCAGTTATAGTGGTGAGTTGTATCTCCAGAGGAACAGTTATAGTGGTGAGTTGTATCTCCAGAGGAACAGTTATAGTGGTGAGTTGTATCTCCAGAGGAACAGTTATAGTGGTGAGTTGTATCACCAGACAGAGGAACAGTTATAGTGGTGAGTTGTATCTCTAGACAGAGGAACAGTTATAGTGGTGAGTTGTATCTCCAGAGGAACAGTTATAGTGGTGAGTTGTATCTCCAGAGGAACAGTTATAGTGGTGAGTTGTATCTCCAGAGGAACAGTTATAGTGGTGAGTTGTATCTCCAGAGGATCAGTTATAGTGGTGAATTGTATCTCCAGAGGAACAGTTATAGTGGTGAGTTGTATCTCCAGAGGAACAGTTATAGTGGTGAGTTGTATCTCCAGACAGAGGAACAGTTATAGTGGTGAGTTGTATCTCCAGACAGAGGAACAGTTATAGTGGTGAGTTGTATCTCCAGACAGAGGAACAGTTATAGTGGTGAGTTGTATCTCCAGACAGAGGAACAGTTATAGTGGTGAGTTGTATCTCCAGAGGAACAGTTATAGTGGTGAGTTGTATCTCCAGACAGAGGAACAGTTATAGTGGTGAGTTGTATCTCCAGAGGAACAGTTATAGTGGTGAGTTGTATCTCCAGAGGAACAGTTATAGTGGTGAGTTGTATCTCCAGAGGAACAATTATAGTGGTGAGTTGTATCACCAGACAGAGGAACAGTTATAGTGGTGAGTTGTATCTCTAGACAGAGGAACAGTTATAGTGGTGAGTTGTATCTCCAGACAGAGGAACAGTTATAGTGGTGAGTTGTATCTCCAGAGGAACAGTTATAGTGGTGAGTTGTATCTCCAGACAGAGGAACAGTTATAGTGGTGAGTTGTATCTCTAGACAGAGGAACAGTTATAGTGGTTAGTTGTATCTCCAGAGGAACAGTTATAATGGTGAGTTGTATCTCCAGACAGAGGAACAGTTATAGTGGTGAGTTGTATCTCCAGAGGAACAGTTATAGTGGTGAGTTGTATCTCCAGCTAGAGGAACAGTTATAGTGGTGAGTTGTATCTCCAGACAGAGGAACAGTTATAGTGGTGAGTTGTATCTCCAGAGGAACAGTTATAGTGGTGAGTTGTATCTCCAGAGGAACAGTTATAGTGGTGAGTTGTATCTCCAGACAGAGGAACAGTTATAGTGGTGAGTTGTATCTCCAGACAGAGGAACAGTTATAGTGGTGAGTTGTATCTCCAGAGGAACAGTTATAGTGGTGAGTTGTATCTCCAGACAGAGGAACAGTTATAGTGGTGGGTCAGGGTGTTTAGGGTCAGGGTGTTTAGTGTCAGGGTGTGTAGGGTCAAGGTGTGTAGGGTCAGGGTGTTTAGGGTCAAGGTTTTTAGGGTCAGGGTGTGTAAGGTCAAGGTGTGTGTGTATGGCTATTGGCTGGTTAGAGGGGTTAGTTGGCTGGTTGTTGGGGTTAGTAGGCGGCGTGCACAGTGATGTGGGCTGGTGTGGATAAAATGCCAGTGCCAAATTATTTTCGCAGTCCGTCCTTGCTAACGAGATTAGTGAAGATTAGAGTCGAACCCTCTAAACAAAAACTCTCAGTACTTTTCGGGCAAGTCTATGAGTCAAATGTACTCTCCCCTCCCGAACTTCAAAAATCTGCACACTGGAACTGAATTACTTGTTAGTCATCGCATCCCACCGTCTGTCCACAGATGCTACAAAAGACCATCCCATCATCTCTGAAACTTGGAACTGAGAGAGAGAGAGAGAGAGAGAGAGAGAGAGAGATAGAGAGAGAGAGAGAGAGAGAGAGAGAGAGAGAGAGAGAGAGATTGAGAAAGGCCGCCGTAGGCAGACATGGCTCTCAAGAGAAGACAGGCTATGTGCACACTGCCCACAAAATGAGGTGGAAACTGAGCTGCACTTCCTAACCTCCTGCCCAATGTATGACCATATTAGAGAGACATATTTCCCTCAGATTACACAGATCCACAAAGAATTTGAAAACAAATCCAATTTTGATAAACTCCCATATCTACTGGGAGAAATTCCACAGTGTGCCATCACAGCAGCAAGATTTGTGACCTGTTGCCACAAGAAAAGGGCAACCAGTGAAGAACAAACACCATTGTAAATACAACCCATATTTATGCTTATTTATTTTAACTTGTGTGCTTTATCCATTTGTACATTGTTACAACACTGTATATTTATAATATAACATTTGTAATGTCTTTATTGTTTTGAAACTTCTGTATGTGTAATGTTTACTGTTAATTTGTATTGTTTATTTCACTTTTGTATAATATCTACCTCACTTGCTTTGGCAATGTTAACACATGTTTCCCATGCCAATAAAGCCCCTTGAATTGAATTGAATTGAATTGAGAGAGAGAGAGAGAGAGAGAGAGAGAGAGAGAGAGAGAGAGAGAGAGAGAGAGAGAGAGAGAGCTGAGTGAGTTAACAGTGATGTATCCATGCCATTTATGAGAGAGAGAAAGAGAATCCAGAATCGACCCAGTGTTCTGTTGTTGTAATATGTTGATGCCTGGAATGAAAAAGGAGGGATCTGGAGCTTCATCTTTCATCTGCTCCCATGTGTTTCTAGTCAGGAGAGGAGAAATCTCAGCCTTCGGGGAATGTGTGTGTGTGTGTATACAAGTCTTGGTATATGTACAGTATGAGTGTGCGTGTGTATCTGTGTGTGGGCGGTAGTGTGTGGGGGCTCACTGTGGCTTTTTGACAGAGAATCCAGTAGGCTGTATTTGTTTCTTTGTGAATGTTTTGTTTCCTTGTCAATCTACTATTCAGTTTAGCATTAAGCCCAGTCACCCCAAGTACAACACTAGGACATTCGGTAATCACCCTTAACTGAAGAGAAACAAACAAACGTAGGGTTCATAAGAACATCTATTCAAAAGGCCATTCTATTTCCTGTATCTGTTGATGGAAATTCTAAAATACATTTTTACAATGATCATAAAAAAGAGGAATATTCACAATCATATAATTGCTTTAATTCTGAGTTCATACCCCCAGCAATAATATTGGATAAACAAATATCTACACAAAAACTTCAAAAACAGATTGCTTTTCACACCATTCCTTAGCAACAACATCGTAAACAACATCTTGCGATACAGTCCAAGGTTATAATATATACAGTGAATTCGAAAAGTATTCAGACCCCTTCCTTTTCCCACATTTTGTAATGACATTTTTGCCAATTGATAAAAAATCGATTATATTATGTGCTCTTGATTTATCTAGAGACAAGTGTCATTTCTTTATTTAGATTGTTTAACTCGGTACTGGCACTCCGTGTACATAGCCAAAATATCATTAGTCAATCTGTATCTATTCCTCTTGTTATTATGTTTCTATTCTTTTTATATGTTTCTCTCTGCATTGTTGGGCATTTCACTGTTATTCCACACCTCTTGTTTACAAAGCATGTGACAAATGCAATTGGATTTGATTTGATCTGTCGTTGTGAAGCAGTGATCTGCTTGGTATGTGTCTCGTCAATACAGGCCATGACAATAAAGCTTCTGGGAATTGAATTGAAATGAATTGCAATGAATTGGGAGTAGGCAGAGATTACTGAATGAATCTTTGTGTAATGCAAATGTTGGTTGGGGTATTCTGTGAATTATGTAAATGTTGGTTTGTGTAATCTCTGGAATTCTTCTCAATCGCGTACGAGCTATTTTTGGATCTGGGTTGAAACCTATCTATAGTAGAACAGAAATGATCAAATGCTCAAATACATTTACAGAACTTCTGATCATTTTCTTGCCATAGTACCCGACTTGCAAATGTTAGACCACCTTTTGCAAAACTTTACATTTTAAAGCGAATATAAAATTCACTCTTACAATTAGTGTTCTGTTCAAAGAATATAACACAATATTTTCATCAGGATAAAAAAGTGTACGATTGTGTTCAGTGTTTCAGTCAATCGGTCATTCACCCCATCAGTGTCATACTTCATCTTCAGTATATGGATGTAGGCAATGGGGACTGACCATTGACCAAACCAGGCTTTGTATTGAATAAATGAAATGTATTGTGATGATGCTGATGAATGAATCCTGCACAGAATGTGCTTCTTTTTCATCAAATGTTTTTTTTTTATCAGGAATAATATTTGATGTGTATGAAATTGTTTGGTGAACTATGTACAAGGAGAATTATGTCCCATAATGCTGCACCTTTAAATAGTTGTCATTCCAATTCAGATCATTATGATTTAGTGACGACAAAGAACATTTTTTTAAACTTTCTGGTTTGTCTGCTTGGACTCAAGAGATATATATGGTTGCGTTCATTTTTTAACGTTCTTTTGATGAAATTATTTACCATTTTGATTGTATAATAGCTTTGAGAAGGCAACTACATTTTGAAAACACATTTATTGTTCTGTCTTGTGAACTGTGTTTTTACAAATCTGCAACATTGTTTCCCCCCCCCAAAAATGCTTGTACACAATTGAGAATAACGGTGGTGGTGGTTGGTGTACTTTCTGGGGGTTTGTGTACTTGGGTAGTTTTGTGGGAAACTGGTGTGGGTGGGGAATTTGACGTTTCCTATCTTCCCGTCTGTCACACTGTGCTGCCTATCAGCCAGATAATCATACTACCAAATATTCTACTTATATAAAATGGGTCCTTGTCAGCTTTCCTTTGCTGTCCTGTTTTCAAATCATCCTGCATCTGTGTAGTGTATATATACATATATAGGCAGTCACATATAGCTGCAATGTACTCACGCACACACACACACACACACACACACACACACACACACACACACACACACACACACACACACACACACACACACACACACACACACACACACACACACACACACACACACACACACACACACACACACACACACACACACACACACACACGTGATGTCCTATCTAATCCACATAAGATGAATGTTTACAGACCATATGAGTAGAATCTACGGAAAGTGTACCTTACAATAACACTCAAAGGCTATGTTATTAGACGTGCAACGACAGCACACATTTCACCTCATCAACGACAGCACACATTGCGACTCATCAACGACAGCACACATTGCCCCTTATCAACGACAGCACACATTTCACCTCATCAACGACAGCACACATTTCACCTCATCAACGACAGCACACATTGCGACTCATCAACGACAGCACACATTGCGCCTCATCAACGACAGCACACATTGCGACTCATCAACGACAGCACACATTGCGACTCATCAACGACAGCACACATTGCGCCTCATCAACGACACCACACATTGCCCCTCATCAACGACAGCACACATTGCACCTCATCAACGACAGCACACATTGCACCTCATCAACGACAGCACACATTGCACCTCATCAACGACAGCACACATTGCACCTCATCAACAAACAGCACACATTGCGCCTCATCAACGACAGCACACATTGCGCCTCATCAACGACAGCACACATTGCACCTCATCAACGACAGCACACATTGCGCCTCATCAACGACAGCACACATTGCGCCTCATCAACAAACAGCACACATTGCGCCTCATCAACGACAGCACACATTGCGCCTCATCAACGACAGCACACATTGCCCCTCATCAACGACAGCACACATTGCACCTCATCAACAAACAGCACACATTGCATCTCATCAACGACAGCACACATTGCACCTCATCAACGACAGCACACATTGCATCTCATCAATGACAGCACACATTGCGCCTCATCAACGACAGCACACATTGCCTCTCATCAACAAACAGCACACATTGCACCTCATCAACGGATGTTATTGCTTTTCATACAGATCATCTTGAATGAACCTACATGGTGGTTAACCAGAAGGCATGAGTGTGTACATTGACACCATGGAAAGAGATGTGGACAGGGGCATCGTGCACTCATTGTTTTTACAGGGGGCACAAAGTACTTGAGGATGGGGGGGGGGTCAAGTTGGATAACAACAGCTTTTTCCCACAATCTAGAGCCATAATCATTCAGCCTAATTCTATGTAAAAAAAAACAAAAAAAACCAACATGTATACTTTTCTGCATAGATTATCCTTTCCATGCTAGATTACGGAGATATAATTTATAAATTGTCAGGTAAGGGTGCTCTCGAGCGGCTAGATGTACTTCAGATTTGCCATCAATGCTCCTTTTAAAGGACACATCACTGTACTCTATGCTCCTCTGTAATCTCTGTATACCCGTCGCAAGACCCACTGGTTGATGCTTATTTATAAAACCCTTTTAGGCCTCACCCCTTCCTATCTGAGATATCTACTGCAGCCCTCATCCTCCACATCCTCATCCTCATCCTCCACATACAACACTCGTTCTGCCAGTCACATTCTGCCAGTCACATTCTGTTAAAGGTCCCTAAAGCACATACATCCCTGGTTCGCTCGTCTTTTCAGTTCGCTGCAGCTAGCGACTGGAACGAGCTGCAACAAGCACTCAAACTGGACAGTTTTATCTCAATCTCTTCATTCAAAGACTCAATCATGGACACTCTTACTGACAGTTGTGGCTGCTTTGCGTGATGTATTGTTGTCTCTACCTTCTTGCCCTTTGTGCTGTTGTCTGTGCCCAATAATGTTTGTACCATGTTTTGTGCTGCTACCATGTTGTGTTGCTACCATGGTGTTGTCATGTTGTGTTGCTACCATGCTGTGTTGTCATGTGTTGCTGCCTTGCTATGTTGTCTTAGGTCTCTCTTTATGTAGTGTTGTGATGTCTCTCTTTTCGTGATGTGTGTTTTGTCCTATATTTACATATTTTATTTATTTTTATTTTTAATCCCAGCCCCCGTCCCCGCAGGAGGCCTATTGTCTTTTGGTAGGCTGTCATTGTAAATAAGAATTTGTTCTTAAATTACTTGCCAAGTTAAATAAAGGTTAAATAAAAAAAAAATAAAAAAAATAAAAACTGGGAACCTATCTAACGGGCTAGCTAGAGCCAACTTCATAAAATTGCTAGCTTGATCAAATTTAATCAAATCAAATCAAACTCTGTGTGTCACTCTACATTCTCTCCTCCTCCACTGACGATACTGCATGCACCAGAGTATCTAAAATCCTTCCTAGGCATCTCCTTCACCATGCACCTTGGAAGGAACCACGTACAGTGCATTCGGACAGTATTCAGACCCCTTGACTTTTTCAACAATTTGTTACGTTACAGCCTTATTCTAAAAGGGATTCAATTGTTTTTTCCCACATCAACCTGCACACAATACACCATAATGACGAATAAAAAATGTTTTTTTTTATACATTTTTGCTAATTCTTTTAAATGAAAAAATTATATTATCACATTTACATAAATATTCAGACCCTTTACTCAGTACTTTGTTGAAGCCCATTTGGCAGCGAGTACAGCCTTGAGTCTTCTTGGGTATGACGCTACAAGCTTGGCACACCTGTATTCTCCCATTATTGTCAGCAGATCCTCTCAAGCTCTGTCAGGTTGGAAGGGGAGTGTCACTGCAACAGCTATTTTCAGGTCTCTTCAGAGATGTTCAATCGGGTTCAAGTCCGGGCTCTGGCTGGGCCACTCAAGGACATTCAGAGACTTGTCCTGAAGCCACTCCTGCGTTGTCTTGACTGTGTGCTTTGGGTCGTTGTCCAGTTGGAAGGTAAACCTTCGCTCTGGAGCAGGTTTTCATCAAGGACCTCTCTGTACTTCGTCCATCTTTCCCTCGATCCTGACTAGTCTCCCAGGCCCTGCCGCTGAAAAACATCCCCACAGCATGATGCTGCCACCACCATGCTTCACCGTGGTGCCAGGTTCTCACCTCTGGAGGAAAAACAGTTCAATCTTGGTTTCATCAGACCAGAAAATCTTGTTTCTCATGGTCTGAGAGTCCTCTAGGTGCTTTTTGGCAAACTCCAAGCGGGCTGTCATGTGTATTTTACTGAGGAGTGGGTTCCGTCTGGCCACTCTACCATAAAGGCATGATTGGTGGAGTGCTGCGGAGATGGTTGTCCTTCTGGAAGGTTTTCCAAACTTGCTGGATTGAATCCCCGAGCTGACAAGGTAAATATCTTTCGTTCTGCTCCTGAACAATCTCAGTTAACCCACTGTTCCCCGGTAGGCCGTCATTGTAAATAACATTTGTTCTTAACTGACTTGCCTAGTTAAATAAAGGTTAAATTTGTTTTTGCTCTGACATGCACTTTCAACTGTGGGACCTTATATAGACAGGTGTGTGTCTGTCCAAATCATGTCCACAGGTTGTAGAAACATCTCAAGGGATGATCAACCTCAAAACGGGTTTGATTACGGGGTATTGTTTGTAGATTGATGAGGATTTTTTACATTTACATTTTAAAATAAGGCTGATTATTATGATCATTATCATAAAATGTGAAGTTTGGTAATAAATGTAACATCTGAAGGAAAAAAAAACACAATAAAACTGGACAAATCTGAGGAGGTATGTGCCTTTTTGCCCCCAACTGGATGTAGAGTCAATGATGCATGGTGTCGTAATGAAGGGTTTTTGTACCTCATTAGCTTTGGAGTTTTGTACAAAATAAAATAAATGTATAGCTTCAACAGCAGCACTAGCTCAGTATACAATGTAAGTATGTTTGAGAGAAGGAAGAGGAGAGAGAGGGAAGAGGAGAGAGAGGGAAGAGGAGAGAGAGAAGAGGAGAGAGAGGGAAGAGTGAGAGGGAAGAGGAGAGAGAGGGGAGAGATGAAAACGAGAGGAGAGAGAGGGGAGAGAGAGGGAAGAGGAGAGAGAGGGAAGAGTGAGAGGGAAGAGGGGAGAGAGGGAAGAGGAGAGAGAGGGGAGAGGAAAGAGGAGAGATGAAAGCGAGAGGAGAGAGAGGGGAGAGAGAGGGAAGAGGAGAGAGAGGAAAGAGTGAGAGGCAAGAGGAGAGTGAAGGGAGAGGAAAGAGGAGAGATGAAAGCGAGAGGAGAGAGAGGGGAGAGAGAGGGAAGGGGAGAGAGAGGGAAGAGGAGAGCGAGGGAAGAGGAGAGAGAGGGAAGAGGAGAGAGAGTTGAAAGAAAGGGAAGAGGAGAGGGAAGAGGAGAGAGAGGGAAGAGGAGAGAGAGGGAAGAGGAGAGCGAGGGAAGAGGAGAGAGAGGGAAGAGGAGAGAGAGTTGAAAGAAAGGGAAGAGGAGAGGGAAGAGGAGAGAGAGGGAAGAGGAGAGAGAGTTGAAAGAAAGGGAAGAGGAGAGGGAAGAGGAGAGAGAGGGAAGAGGAGAGAGCGGGAAGAGGAGAGCGAGAGGAGAGAGAGGGAAGAGGGGAGAGGGGAGAGAGAGGAAGAGTAGAGAGAGGGGAGAGAGAGGAAGAGGAGAGAGAGGGGAGAGATAGTAGGATATGGAGAATGAGAACAAGAGGGAGAGAATGCAATAAAGAGAGAAAGAGAGAGAGAGAGAGGAAGAGAGAGAGAGAGGAAGAGGAGAGAGTGGGGAGAGATAGTAGGATATGGAGAATGAGAACAAGAGGGAGAGAATGCAATAAAGAGAGAAAGAGAGAGAGAGAGGGGAAGAGAGAGAGAGAGAAAGAAAGAAACAGAGATAGAGAGATAGAGAGAGCGAGAGAGAGAGAAAGAAAGAAACAGAGATAGAGAGATAGCGAGAGAGAGAGAGAGAGAGAGATAAAGAAACAGAGATAGAGAGAAAGAGCGAGAGACACCATCAAAAGGAACATACAATTTGACATTCCAATCAGGATCTGGTTAAAAAATACTAAAATCAGTAGTATAACCCCTTTATGGTTGTGAGGTCTGGGGTCCGCTCACCAACCAGTAATTAACTAAATGGACAAACACCAAATTGAGACTCTGCATGCAGAATTCTGCAAAAACATCCCCAGGGTACAAAGTAAAACACCAAATAATGCATGCAGAGCAGAATTAGGCTGAAAGCCATTAATCCAGAAAATTATACAACCGCCTAAAAGGAAGCGATTACCAAACCTTGCATAACAAATCCATCAACCAATAGAGAGATTAATCAAGAGAAGAGTCTCCTAAGCACACTGGTCCTGGGGCTCTGTTCACAAACATAAACAGACCCCACAGAGCCCCAGAACTCCCGAGTGGCGCAGTGGTCTAAGACATTGTACCTCCTAGGCTTTGGAGTTTTGTACAAAATAAAATAAATGTATATCTTCAACAGCAGCACTAGCTCAGTATACAATGTAAGTATGTTTGAGAGAGGGAAGAGGAGAGAGAGGGAAGAGGAGAGAGAGGGAAGAGGAGAGAGAGGGAAGAGAGGGGGAAGAGGAGAGAGAGGGAAGAGGAGAGAGAGGGAGAGAAGAGGAGAGAGAGGGAAGAGGAGAGAGAGGGAAGAGGAGAGGGAAGAGGAGAGAGAGAAGAGGAGAGAGAGGGAAGAGGAGAGAGAGGGAAATGGAGAGAGAGGGAAGAGGAGAGAGAGGGAAGAGGAGAGGGAAGAGGAGAGAGAGAAGAGGAGAGAGAGAGAGGGAAGAGGAGAGAGAGGGAAGAGGAGAGAGAGGGGAGAGGAAAGAGGAGAGATGAAAGCGAGAGGAGAGAGAGGGGAGAGAGAGGGAAGAGGAGAGAGAGGGAAGAGTGAGAGGGAAGCGGAGAGAGAGGGGTGAAGAGAGAGAGGGAAGAGGAGAGAGAGGGAAGAGGAGAGAGAGGGAAGAGTGAGAGGGAAGAGGAGAGAGATGGAAGAGGAGAGAGAGGGGAGAGGAAAGAGGAGAGATGAACGCGAGAGGAGAGAGAGGGGAGAGACAGGGAAGAGGAGAGAGAGGTAAGAGTGAGAGGGAAGAGGAGAGAGAGGGGAGAGGAAAGAGGAGAGATGAACGCAAGAGGAGAGAGAGGGGAGAGAGAGGGAAGAGGAGAGAGAGGCAAGAGTGAGAGGGAAGAGTGAGAGGGAAGAGGAGAGAGAGGGAAGAGGAGAGATAAGGAAGAGTGAGAGGGAAGAGGAGAGAGAGGGAAGAGGAGAGAGAGGGAAGAGGAGAGAAAGGGAAGAGGAGAGAGAGGAAAGAGGAGAGAGAGGGAAGAGGAGAGAGAGGAAAGAGGAGAGATGAAAGCGAGAGGAGAGAGAGCGGAGAGAGAGGGAAGAGGAGAGCGAGGGAAGAGGAGATAAAGGGAAGAGGAGAGAGAGGGGAGAGGAAAGAGGAGAGAGAGGAAGAGGAGAGAGAGGAAAGAGGAGAGAGAGGAAAGAGGAGAGAGAAGGGAGAGGAAAGAGGAGAGATGAAAGCGAGAGGAGAGAGAGGGGAGAGAGCGAAGAGGAGAGCGAGGGAAGAGTGAGAGGGAAGAGGAGAGAGAGGAAAGAGGAGAGATGAAAGCGAGAGGAGAGAGAGGGGAGAGAGAGGGAAGAGGAGAGCGAGGGAAGAGTGAGAGGGAAGAGGAGAGAGAGGGAAGAGGAGAGAGAGGGGAGAGGAAAGAGGAGAGAGAGGGAAGAGGAGAGAGAGGGAAGAGGAGAGAGAGGGGAGAGGAAAGAGGAGAGAGAGGGAAGAGGAGAGAGAGGAAAGAGGAGAGAGAGGAAAGAGGAGAGAGAGGAAAGAGGAGAGAGATGGGAGAGGAAAGAGGAGAGATGAAAGCGAGAGGAGAGAGAGGGGAGAGAGAGGGAAGAGGAGAGAGAGGGAAGAGGAGAGAGAAGCAAGAGGAGAGAGAGGGGAGAGGAGAGATGAAAGTGAGAGGCGAGAGAGGGGAGAGAGAGATAGAGGAGAGAGAGGGAAGAGGAGAGAGAGGAAAGAGGAGAGAGAGGGGAGAGGAGAGAGAGGGAAGAGGAGAGAGAGGGAAGAGGAGAGAGGGGGGGAGGAGAGAGAGAGAGGGAAGAGGAGAGAGAGGGAAGAGGAGAGAGAGGGGAGAGGAAAGAGGAAGAGGAGAGAGAGGAAAGAGGAGAGAGAGGAAAGAGGAGAGAGAGGAAAGAGGAGAGAGATGGGAGAGGAAAGAGGAGAGATGAAAGCGAGAGGAGAGAGAGGGGAGAGAGAGGGAAGAGGAGAGAGAGGGAAGAGGAGAGAGAAGCAAGAGGAGCGAGAGGGGAGAGGAGAGATGAAAGTGAGAGGCGAGAGAGGGGAGAGAGAGATAGAGGAGAGAGAGGGAAGAGGAGAGAGAGGAAAGAGGAGAGAGAGGGGAGAGGAGAGAGAGGGAAGAGGAGAGAGAGGGAAGAGGAGAGAGAGGGAAGAGGAGAGAGAGGAAAGAGGAGAGAGAGGGGAGAGGAGAGAGAGGGGAGAGGATAGAGAGGGAAGAGGAGAGAGAGGGAAGAGAGATGGAAGAGAGAGGGATACGGAGCAAGAGAAAGAGAGAAGGAAGAGAAATTGCATCTCAGTGCAAGATGGTTCACTGCAGTCCCTGGTTCGAATCCAGGCTGCATCACATCCGGCCGTGATTGGGAGTCCCATAGGCTGGCTCACAATGGCCCAGTTTCGACTGGGCTGTTAATGTAAATAGGAATTTGTTCTTAACTGACTTGCCTAGTTAAATACAAAAAAGGACAACAACACAATTAGACCCAACCAAATCATGAGAAAACAAAATATAATTACTTGAGAAAAAGGAAAGAATTTACCAAAAAAACAGAGCATAGTGGAATGCTATTTGGCCCTAAACAGAGAGTACACAGTGGCCGAATGACTGACCCAAAAATGAAGGAAAGCTTTGACTATATACAGAGTCATTGAGCATGGTGTTGTTATTGAGAGAGGCTGCCGTAGACAGACCTGGCTCTCAAGAGAAAACAGGCTATGTGCACACTGCCCACAAAATGAGGTGGAAACTGAGCTGCACTTCCTAACCTCCTGTCAAATGTATGACCATATTAGAGACTCAGATTACACACACCCACAAAGAATTCAAAAAACAAATCCAATTTTGATAAACTCCCATATCTACTGGGTGAAATACCACAGTGTTCCATCACAGCAGCAAGATTTGTGACCTGTTGCCACAAGAAAAGTGCAACCAGTGAAGAACAAACACCACTGTAAATACAACCCATATTTATTTTTATTTATTTTCCCTTTTGTACTTTAACTATTTGCACATAATATGTGTGTCTTTATTGTTTTGGAACTTTCGTGAGTGTAATGTTTAATGTACATTTTTATTGATTATTTCACTTTTGTTTGTTATCTCTCCTTCTGCCCCCTATCAGGTGGAACCTCTGTCAGGTTGGGCCTCGTATGAGGGGGAAGCCATTTAGTGACTGACATTACTCTGTCACCTGCTGATGTCAGTGAGCCGAGTCCCCATCAGTTATTCATGAAGCGATCTGAGGGGCTGAGAAGGAGGGAGGGAGGGAGAGAGGGAGGAAGAAAGAGAGGGAATGAGGGAGGGAGGGGGGAATGAAGGGAGGGGAGGGACGAAGGAAACACTGAGTGAGACAGTGAAGGAGACAGAGACACAGAGATAAATGAGAAAGTGAGAAAGCAAGACAAGACAAGAAAAAAAGAGAGATTGACAAATAGAAAATGAGAGAGTGAGATACCTCCTGTTCCTTTACTTTCCTATAGATTTAGAAACCCCTTGGTGATAACGTACCTGTGTGTAATGTGTATGTGCAGAGAAAACCTCCGACATCAAAGACAACAGGCTAATGCTTGAGCTCATCTCTTAGAAATGTGCAGCAGACTGACATGCAGGGGGATGTTGGGCGAGAAAGGGGCAGAGGGGAGGGGGGATTTTTGGGATTAGAAAGATTTAAAGCAGGAGGGGTTAATCAGTCCAGGCATGAGGGGGCATGGCGGGGGCAGGGGTGAGAGATTCCAAATTGTTTCACAGTATGTCAGGTATGGTGTGAGGGGGAAAGGTCAATATTCTCACAAATATGCATACTTAGGGTATGTATCAGGTGTGTGTCAGGTATGCATCAGGTGTGTGTCAGGTGTGTGTGTCAAATCAAATCAAATTCAACAGGTGTAGACCTTACAGTGATTTGCTTACTTACATGCTCTAACCAATAGTGTATAAAATGTATTAGGTGAACAATAGGTAAGTAAAGAAATACAAACAACAGTAAAAAGACAGTGAAAAATAACAGTAGCGAGGCTATAACGGTAGCGAGGCTACATACAGACACCGGTTAGTTGGGCTAATTGAGGTAGTATGTACATGTAGATATGGTTAAAGTGACTATGCATATATGATGAATAGAGAGTAGCAGTAGCGTAAAGAGGGGTTGGCAGGTGGTGGGTGGCGGGACACAATGCAGATAGCCCGGTTAGTCAATGTGCGGGAGCACTGGTTGGTCGGGCCAATTGAGGCAGTGTGTACATATGTACATGAATGTATAGTTAAAGTGACTATGCATATATGATAAACAGAGAGTAGCAGCAGCGTAAAAGAGGGGCTGGGAGGGGGGGGGGGCACACAAAGCAAATAGTCCGGGTAGCCATTTGATTACCTGTTCAGGAGTCTTATGGCTTCGTGGTAAAAACTGTTGAGAAGCCTTTTTGTCCTAGACTTGGCACTCCGGTACCGCTTGCCATGCGGTAGTAGAGAGAACAGTCTATGACTGGGGTGGCTGGGGTCTTTGACAATTTTTAGGGCCTTCCTCTGACACCGCCTGGTGTAGAGGTCCTGGATGGCAGGCAGCTTAGCTCCAGTGATGTACTGGGCCGTACGCTCTACCCTCTGTAGTCCCTTGCGGTCGGAGGTCGAGCAGTTGCCATACCAGGCAGTGATGCAACCAGTCAGGATGCTCTCGATGTTGCAGCTGTAGAACCTTATGAGGATCTGAGGACCCATGCCAAATCTTTTTAGTTTCCTGAGGGGGGAATAGACTTGTCGTGCCCCCTTCACGACTGTCTTGGTGTGTTTGGACCATTTTAGTTTGTTGGTGATGTGGACATCAAGGAACTTGAAGCTCTCAACCTGCTCCACTACAGTCTCATCAATGAGAATGGGGGAGTGCTCGGTCCTCCTTTTCCTGTAGTCCACAATCATCTCCTTAGTCTTGGTTACGTTGAGGGATAGGTTGTTATTCTGGCACCACCCGGCCAGGTCTCTGACCTCGTCCCTTTAGGCTGTCTCGTCGTTGATCAGGCCTACCACTGTTGTGTCGTCTGCAAACTTAATGATGGTGTTGGAGTCGTGCCTGGCCATGCAGTCATGGGTGTGTGTGTGTGTGTGTGTGTGTGTGTGTGTGTGTGTGTGTGTGTGTGTGTGTGTGTGTGTGTGTGCATGCGTGCGTGCGTGCGTGCATGTGGTACATACTGGGGATTCTTGGGTTTGAGAGGTGCTTGCAGGAGCAGAGAACACCTGGTTGAGAGGTGAGTCACACAGGATGTTAATCATTCTGACATTTAGATATAATCAAACACTGCTTAGATAATGTCATTTAGATACATTAGAAAAACCACACACACACACACACACACACACCATGTCCCCCTGTTTCGAACACCTCTCACTTTGACTTAATTCACTGACTCACCTATAAATGAGGAGAAAGGTGGCAAAAAAATGAACAAGGTGGCAGATATGACACAACACTTTAACAAATTTAACAGAGGTGAAAACAGGCTGGAGAGGAGCGATACATGGCTGCAGTCGCTGGCGGCCACCAAGACAGAATGACATAACTTCTATGGAAAGACTTGTCATTTAAGACATCAAGAAACCGTTTCTGGTGAAAGCAACTGTCTGAGAATGAGTTTCAGTTATTGAAACTGTCTGAATTAAAATGACTGATTCAGAGTGTGAAAGCGAGTGAATGTCGACCGTTTGAATGGAGCTTCTGTGGTTTTCTTGGTTTCTCTGAAAGTGTGTGTGCATGTGTGTGTGTGTGTGTGTGTGTGTGTGTGTGTGTGTGTGTGTGTGTGTGTGGTTTTTCTTGGTTTCTCTGAAAGTCTGTGTGCATGTGTGTGTGTGTGTGTGTGTGTGTGTGTGTGTGTGTGTGTGTGTGTGTGTGTGTGTGTGTGTGTGTGTGTGTGTGTGTGTGTGTGTGTGTGTGTGTGTGTGTGTGTGTGTGTGTGTGTGTGTGTGTGTGTGTGTGTGTGTGTGTGTGTGTGTGTGTGTGTGTGTGTGTGTGTGTGTGTGTAAGTATACTCTATAAGGTCAGTGTTGATGTCACTATGATTCCCCCTAATGAAAGTTTTGATGTCTTCCTGAAACATTAATGTCATCATATTGTCATATCTCAGGGAAACAACCAATTTAAATCCAGGTGCCTTCACACCCCTTGACAATGTCACCTTATCATATTGCATCTCTCAGGGAAACAACCGAATGACATCCAAGTGCCCTCAGAAAGTCTTCACACCCCTTGACTTTTTCCACATTCTGAATTTAAAATGGAATTAAATTGAGATTACAGTTTTTTAACAATCACTTTGGCACTAATTTCAGAACCTTGTGGTTATTTTTCAAAACTCTAGACACAAAACTCAAAACGGTCATCACTTGTAACACAGGCTGTCCAATGTTCAAAACATTGCATTGTGCATTCATATCTTTAAAGAAACCTTGCACTTGAGAATCATTGGTTCAACTAACTCATTTATCATGAAATACCATAGGAACATTAATTTAGATCACCCAAAAACAAGATATCGATAGTTTCACTGTGTAGTTGTTCGTACAATCATTAAATATTATAGTACAAAATATGTGACACATGTTTCATTATGCGACTACACGCAAATACATCACTATAAAAGGACTAGTAGAGAGAATACTACAGACACAGTGGAATCATTGAACAACATATGAAATGTATTGATGAAATACAATAAAATCAAAACATACGTTTTTTTGAATCAAAGCAAACGTAATTAACATAAACATAATTATCATAATTGGCTAAGAATCTTCGGGCATGGCGAATCCAGGCCTGACACTGGTCTGCTGTGATGTTATTGCATGCGTCATCCATGGGCTGGAGAAGGGTGGCTTGTTCGTGAGGGCGCCTATCATATACCTTCCACCTCCATGTGGAGAAAAAAAGTTATTAAAATGGCGGCGTAAGAAATGGCAGCAGTTTTACGGGCGCCCAACCAATTGGGCTATTATGTGTTTTTTTTCGCGTTATTTGTAACTTATTTTGTACATAATGTTTCTGCCACCGTATCTTACGGCAAAAAAGAGCTTCTGGATATCAGGACAGCGATCACTGACCTCAGATTAGACAAAGATTTTTTCTACAACAAGCAGGACGCACAAGACATTCTCCAAACACCCGACAGGGCCGACATCCCCGTTATTTGCAAGAGGAAGCGACGCAGGTGCAGAGGACAAAGAGCCGGATGCCTGGTCAGGACACGGAAAAGGCGGGTGGGAAAGCTGCCGTTACCGTCAATAGTACTCGCCAACGTGCAATCATTGGACAACAAACTAGACGAGGCACGATCACGAATATCCTACCAACGGGACATAAAAAACTGTAATATCCCATGTTTCACGGAATTGTGGCTGAATGACGACATAGATATTCAGTTAGTGGGATATACGCTGCGCCTGCAAGATAGAACAGCACACAGACGAGAGAGGGGGGGGGGGGGGTCTGTGCATATTTGTTAGAGTATATTGTTAGAGAGTATATTGTGATAAATTGCAGGTCTACTTGCCTAGAGAGTTTTCAGCTATACTTTTCGTGGCTGTTTATTTACCACCACAGACAGATGCTGGCACTAAGACCGCACTCAGTCAGCTGTATAAGGAAATACGCAAACAGGAAACCACTCACCCAGAGGTGGCGCTCCTAGTGGCCGGAGACTTTAATGCAGGGAAACTTAAATCAGTTCTACCAAATTTTCATCAACATGTCAAATGTGCAACCAGAGGGAAAAAATGTCTAGATCACATGTACTCCACACACAGAGACGCGTACAAAGCTCTCACTCGCCCTCCATTTGGTAAATCCGACCACAACTCTCTCCTGATTCCTGCTTCACAAGCAAAAATTAAAGCAGGAAGCACCAGTGACTCGGTCTATAAAAAAGTGGTCAGATGAAGCAGATGCTAAACTACAGGACTGTTTTGCTATCACAGACTGGAACATGTTCCAGGATTCTTCCGATGGCATTGAGGAGTACACCACATCAGTCACTGGCTTTATCAATAAGTGCATCGAGGACGTCGTCCCCACAGTGACTGTACGTACATACCACAACCAGAAGCCATGGATTACAGGCAACATTCACACTGAGCTAAAGGGTAGAGCTGCTGCTTTCAAGTTGCGGGACTCTAACCTGGAAGCTTGCAAGAAATCCTGCTATGCCCTGCGACCAACCATAAAACAGGCAAAGCGTCAATAAATGGCTAAGATTAAATCATACTAAACCGGTTCTGATGCTCGTCTTATGTGGCAGGACTTGCCAACTATTACAGACTACAAAAGGAAGCACAGCCGCGAGATGCCCAGTGACACGAGCCTACCAGACAAGCTAAATCACTTCTTCTATGCTCGCTTCAGGCAAGCAACACTGAGGCATGCATGAGAGCATCAGCTGTTCTGGACGACTGTGTGATCACGCTCTCCGTAGCCGACGTGAGTAAGACCTTTAAACAGGTCAACATTTACAAGGAAGCGGGGCCAGACGAATTACGAGGATGTGTGCTCCGGGCATGTGCTGACCAACTGGCAGGTGTCTTCAATGACATTTTCAACATGTCCCTGATTGAGTCTGTAATACCAACATGTTTCAAGCAGACCACCATAGTCCCTGTGCCCAAGAACACAAAGGCAACCTGCCTAAATGACTACAGACCCGTAGCACTCACGTCCGTAGCCATGAAGTGCTTTGAAAGGTTGGTAATGGTTCACATCAACACTATTATCCCAGAAACCCTAGACCAACTCCAATTTGCATACCGCCCAAACAGATCCACAGATGATGCAATCTCTATTGCACTCCACACTGCCATATCCCAACTGAACAAAAGGAACACTTACGTCATTGACTACAGATCAGCTTTCAACACCATAGTACCCTCAAAGATCATCACTAAGCTAAGAAACCTGGGACTAAACACCTCCCTCTGCAACTGGATCCTGGACTTCCTGACGTGCCGCCCCCAGGTGGTGAGGGTAGGTAGCAACACATCTGCCATGCTGATCCTCAACACTGGAGCTCCCCAGGGGTGCCAGTCCCCTCCTCTACACCCTGTTCACCCACGACTGCATGGCCAGGCACGACTTCAACACCATCATTAAGTTTGGAGACGACACAACAGTGGTAGGCCTGATCACCGACAACAACGAGACAGCCTATAGGGAGGAGGTCAGAGACCTGGCCGGGTGGTGCCAGAATAACAACCTATCCCTCAACATAACCAAGACTAAGGAGATGATTGTGGACTACAGGAAAAGGAGGACCGAGCACCCCCCCCAATCTCATCGACGGGGCTGTAGTGGAGCAGGTTGAGAGCTTCAAGTTCCTTGGTGTCCACACCACCAACAAACTAGAATGGTCCAAACACACCAAGACAGTCGTGAAGAGGGCACGACAAGCCTATTCCCCCTCAGGAAACTAAAAAGATTTGGCATGGGTCCTGAGATCCTCAAAAGTTTCTACAGCTGCAACATCGAGAGCATCCTGACTGGTTGCATCACTGCCTGGTACGGTATTTGCTCGGCCTCCAACCGCAAGGCACTTCAGAGGGTAGTGCGTACGGCCCACTACATCACTGGGGCTAAGCTGCCTGCCATCCAGGACCTCTACACCAGGCGGTGTCAGAGAAAGGCCCTAAAAATTGTCAAAGACCCCAGTCATAGACTGTTCTCTCTACTACCGCATGGCAAGCGGTACCGGAGTACCAAGTCTAGGACAAAATGGCTTCTGAACAGTTTTTACCCCCAAGCCATAAGACTCATGAACAGGTAATCAAATGGCTACCGGGACTATTTGCATTGTATGCCCCCCCCAACCCACCCCAAACCCTCTTTTCACGCTGCTGCTACTCTCGGTTTATCATATATGCATAGTCACTTTAACTACACATTCGTGTACGTACTACCTCACTTGGGCCGACCAACCATTGCTCCCGCACATTGGCTAACCGGACTATCTGCATTGTGTCCCACTCACCACCCTCTCCCTCGCCCTCCATTTGGTAAATCCGACCACAACTCTATCCTCCTGATTCCTGCTTACAAGCAAAAATTAAACAGGAAGCACCAGTGACTCGGTCTATAAAAAAGTGGTCAGATGAAGCAGATGCTAAAATACAGGACTGTTTTGCTACTGCTACTGCTTCTGCTACTCTATGTTCATCATATATGCATAGTCACTTTAACCATATCTACATGTACATACTACCACTATCAGCCTGACTAACCGGTGTCTGTATGTAGCCTCGCTACTTTTTTTGGCCTCGCTACTGTCTATAGCTTGTCTTTTTACTGTTGTTTTATTTCTTTACCTACCTATTGTTCACCTAATATCTTTTTTTGCACTATTAGTTAGAGCCTGTAAGTAAGCATTTCACTGTAAGGTCTACCTACTGTTACGGCTGTCGTCGGAATGAGACCAAGGTGCAGCGTGGTATGCGTACATTTTGAATTTATTAAACGAACACCAACAAAACAAGAAAGATAAACGACACGTAAAGTAATGTAGCGCTAAACCAGCAACTAACAAAAACAAGATCCCACAACAGAAAGTGGGAAAAAGGGCTGCCTAAGTATGATTCCCAATCATAGACAACGATCGACAGCTGCCTCTGATTGGGAACCATATACGGCCAAAAACAAAGAAATAGACAACATAGAATGCTCACCCCAAATCACACCCTGACCTAACCAAATAGAGAAATAAAACGGCTCTCTAAGGTCAGGGCGTGACACCTACACCTGTTGTATTCGGCGCACGTGACAAATAAACTATGATTTGATTTGATGTACAGGGTGGTAAATTGTGGAAAGGTCGGAAATCATGCTTGCACCATTTGAGCATGGTGGAACCTGACATTATCTCACACAATGACATAGGCCGGACCATGTTCTCAGATTTGATATTACGGAACACTCACCGGCCACTTTATTAGGTACACCTATCTAGTACTGGGTAGGACCCCCTTTTGCCTCCACAACAGCCTGAATTATTCACGGTGTTGTACGTTAAGAGATGCCCTTCTGCACACCACTGTTTTAAACAGCTGTTATTTGAGCATTTGTGGCCTTTCTGTTAGCTTGAATGAGTCTGGACATTCTCCTCTGACCTCTCTCATTAACAAGGTGTTTTGCCCACAGAAATGCCGCTCACTGAATGTGTTTTGTTTATCACACCATTCTTTGTAAACTCTAGAGACGTGCGTAAAAATGTCAGGAATGCAGCTGTTTCTGAGATGCTGGAATCACCATGTGTGGCATCAACAATCATACCACAAAGTTGCTCAAAGTTGCTCAGATTACTCATCTTGCACGTTCTAATGTTTGGTCGAACAACATCTAAAGCTATCTACTCCATATACTCTATATACTGAGTTGCAGGCAGCCACATGATTCGCTGTTCGAATGTAACCTTCCTTGATGAGCTAAATCAGGTCTGTAGAGCTGATGGCATGACCTATGTCATTGTGTGGGATAATGTCAGGTTCCACCATGCTCAAATGGTGCAAGCATGGTTTCAGGCCCATCCACAATTTACCACCCTGTACTTACCCCCATACTCTCCTTTCCTGAACCCTTTTCTCCACATGGAGGTGGAAGGTATATGATAGGCGCCCTTACGAACATGCCACCCTTCTCCAGGCCATGGATGACACATGCAATGACATCATGGCAGACCAGTGTCAGGCCTGGATTCACCATGCCCGAAGATTCTTCCCGAGATGTTTGGCTAATGAAAACATCCATTGTGATGTGGATGAGAACCTATGGCCAAATCCACAAGACAGGGTTGATGGAAATATAGAAGTACAGTAATCAATCCTTTGTTTTGCTTTTTACAGTAAGCCAGGTGAGGAACACTACAGGTGACATTTTACTGTAGTTTTTTTCTTTTTTTGTATTTAATTATTTTTGCTTTGATTCAAAGAAACCTATGTTGTGATTGTATTGTATTTCATCAATACATTTCATATTTTGTTCAATGATTCCACTGTGTCTGTTGTATCCTCTCTACTAGTCCTTTTACAGTGATGTATTTACGTGTAGTAGCATAATGAAACATGTGTCACATAATTTGTACTGCAATATTTAATGATTTTACGAACAACTACACAGTGAAACTATCGGTATCTTGTGTGTGGGTGATCTAAATTAATGTTCCTATGGTATTTCATGATAAATTAGTTATTTTAACCTATGACTCTGCAAGTGCAAGGTTTCTTTAAAGATATGAATGCACAATGCAATGTTTTGAACTTTGGACAGCCTGTATTACAAGTGATGACCGTTTTGAGTTTTGTGTCTAGAGTTTTGAAAAATAACCACAAGGTTCTGAAATTAGTGCCAAAGTGATTGTTAAAAACTGTAACAAGTCACATAATAAGTTGCATGTACTCACTCTGTGTGCAATAATAGTGAATTATTTTTTAATGACCTCATCTCTGTCCCCACACCTACAATTACAATATGTATCTAGTTTGTCATACCATAGCAAAGTGTTTTTTTTTGGGCCATGAAATATCGGCATCTGTCTGTGTGACTCACACATTATCCATTATGTCAAATTTGTAGAGTAATGTTTTGAAGAAGTTGACTGACTTCTGTTCAATCTTGAATGAGAATAGCTCTGCAAAGGGTTTCAGTATAACTTTGTTATTATGTACTTTCTCTCTCAAAGGGTTGTGGACCTGCCGCTGCCCACACAAGCATTCTGAGATTGAGCTTAAGTGATTTTTTGATGTTTTTGACGCATTTCTAAAAAGGCTGTGTGGGCTTGGAACATTCAACCTCGGAATGTCTAGATCCTTTGTTCTATTCTTCATTTCTCTTTTATTCTCTCTACATTTCTCAGTATGGGCAAATGGTCTGTGTGTGTGTGTGTGTGTGTGTGTGTGTGTGTGTGTGTGTGTGTGTGTGTGTGTGTGTGTGTGTGTGTGTGTGTGTGTGTGTGTGTGTGTGTGTGTGTGTGTGTGTGTGTGTGTGTGTGTGTGTGTGTGTGTGTGTGTGTGTGTGTGTGTGTGTGTGTGTGTGTGTGTGTGTGTGTGTGTGTTTGTGTGTGTGTGTGCGCGTGTACATGTGTGTGTGTGTGTTTGTGTATACATGTGTGTGTGTCTGTGTGTGTGTATACATGTGTGTGTGTGTGTGTGTGTGTGTTTAAGCGCGCCTGTGTATGTTCATGCGTTTGCGTGTGTGTACACATCAATAGGGAGAGGAAGCACCCTTGAAAGCATTGTTTATTGCTGGTGTAACAGCTACGAGTGAAGGGAGGAGTGTTCCACAGACAAAGATCCATAACACAGTTTGAGGTAGATGTCGCCCCTAACCACAGATATAGGATCAGATTCCCCTACCACCAATCCTAACCTTTACCATTGGAGGTTGAGGGAAATTTTACACATTATCAGTATAAAATCTACTTTTATGTACTCCTCTAGGACAGGCTTGTTTCCGCTGAGCAGTGCCCCAAAATGGAGGCCTCTCCCTCTCTCCTATAGAATCTCTCTCCTGACCTGGAGATATCTATGGAAGTCTACACTATGCCCCAGTGCAGTTTTTTAAGTTAAAGTGGAACTTAACCAAAAAAGCTACTTTTATGGTTGACTACATCTTATGTGGCATCTATAGTAGTCATACACTTGAATTCTAGTCCCGAAATTGACAAAACAAAGGTAAGTAGCATAACACACCCACATCAAACCACACCCCCAAGACCCAAAATCCCAAATTACATTTTCTTAATGAGTAGGAGGAAAAACATTTTTCTTAATGAGGAAAAACAAGCCTGAAATCAGTTCTTCAATTTAATAATGCATCTAATCTACAACCCTTTTCATCAGGTCTCTAAGCTGTTATTACATGTTGAGTCATCCAGACAGAAAATAAATCCCCCATGTCAAACAGACAGACCCTTTTACAGTAAAAGAGAGGAAATTTAATCAAATCAGAATCAACATCTTTTCCGTTGTACTTTTAAATGAATCTGTGCTTTGTGTTTCTCCTGACCATGGGTTTACAGAGAGTGGTTTAGGTGAAACCTATTATGGGGATGTGTTGGTGGTATGTGTGTGTGTGTATGTGGGTGTGTGTGGGTGTGTGTGTGCATAAGAGGAGCAATGGGTCAAACGGAGCAACTACACCCCCACTTTCAAAATAGGGGTGCAAATGTTTTTGCACTCCCACTTTTTTACAAGAAAAGAATCATGATCCATTTGGTAATTTGTCATTTTCAATGACTAGTAATGTTTTGAGCTAGTCTGTCTATTTTATAGATATGTCTATTTTATATATGAATAAAAAAATGTATGGGCCTAATAGTAAAGACATGAGGGTTGTCTTTCATGGAAGCCTCTCCAACATAATCCAGGTAGAACCAGGAATTCCACAGGGCAGCTGTCTAGGCCCCTTACTTTTTCAATATTCACTAATGCCATGCCACTGGCCTTGAGTAAAGCCAGTGTGTCTATGTATGCGAATGACTCAACACTATACACATCAGCTACTACAGCGAGTGATATCACTGCAACACTTAACAAAGAGCTGCAGTTAGTGTTCAGGTGACTAAACTGCTTGGAGTAACCCTGGATTGTAAACTGTCATGGTCAAAACATGTTGATACAACAGCAGCTAAGATGGGGAGAAGTATGTCCATAGTAAAGCACTGCTCTGCCTTTTTAACAACACTATCAACAAGGCAGGTCCTACAGACTTTAGTTTTGTCACACCTGGACTACTGTTCAGTTGTGAAGTCAGGTGCCACAAAGAGGGACCTCTGGAAATTACAATTGGCTCAGATCAGGGCAGCACAGCTGGCCCTTAAATGTACACAGAGAGCTAATATTAATAATATGCATGTCAATCTCTTATAGCTCAAAGTGGAAGAGAGACTGACTTAATCACTACTTGTTTTTGTAAGAAGTGTTGACAATCTGAATGCACCGAGGTGTCTGTTTAAACTACTAGCACAGCTCGGACACCCCACCAAAGGTCTCTTCACAATCTCCAAATCAAGAACAGACTACGGGAGACACCTAGAACTACTACATAGAGCCATGGCTACATGAAACTTTATTCCACATCAGGTAACTGATGCAAGCAGTAGAATCAGATTATTAAAAAATATAAAAATATACCTTATGGAACAGCGGGGACTGTGAAGAGACATACACACAGTCACAAAATCTAAATTGCACCTGGGCTGGAATAATACATTATGACCTTTCTCGTGCATTTCAAAGATAATGGTACAAAAAAAATACAAAAAAACGGTTGTTTTTTCTTTGTATTATCTTTTACCAGATCTAATGTGTTATTTTCTCCTACATTTCTTTCACATTTCCACAAAGTCAAAGTGTTTTCTTTCAAATGGTACCAAGAAAATGCATATCCATGCTTCAGGGCATGAGCTACAGGCAGTTAGATTTGGGTATGCCATTTTAGGCGAAAATTGAAAAAAAGAGGCTGATCGTTAAGAGGTTTTCAACAAGGTGGGATCTTTTTTTGCATAATGTGAGAAATGGCGGTGGAAACGCCTTTATGCACAAGTTTTGATATAATAACCCTCATATCGAAGTAAAATTGTGGTCACGCAATGATATGTTGTGTGGTACTCCCACTATGACTTGGGAAAGCACGCAGTTTATTAAGCAACAGATAATTTTTTTTGTTTTTCTCATTAAGCTGTTTACAGGCATTTTAACTTCTTATGGCTGCAGGGGCAGTATTGCGTAGCTTGGATGAAAAGGTGCCCAGAGTAAACTGCCTGCTCCTCAGTCCCAGTTGCAAATATATGCATATTATTAGTAGTATTGGATAGAAAACACTCTGAAGTTCCTAAAACTGTTTGAATGATGTCTGTGAGTATAACAGAACTCATATGGCAGGCAAAAACCTGAGAAAAAAATCCAACCAGGAAGTGGGAAATCTGAGGTTTGTAGGTTTTCAACTCATCGCCTATCGAATACACAGTGGGATATGGGTCATTTTGCACTTCCTACGGCTTCCACTAGATGTCAACAGTCTTTAGAACCGTGTCTGATGCTTCTACTGTGAAGTGGGGCCGAAGGAGAGGGGATTGAGGGGATCGAGTAAGGTCTATCATGACCTAAACATGAGCTGACCATGCGCATTCCATCGCACTTCTGAAGACAACGTAATTCTCCGGTTGGAACATTATTGAAGATTTATGTTAAAAACATCCTAAAGAATGATTCAATACATCGTTTGACATGTCTACTGACTGTTACGGAACTTTTTGACATTTGGTCTGCTTTTAGTGAACGCGCTTCATGACTTTGGATTTGTTTACCAAACACGCTAACAAAAGTAGCTATTTGGACATAAATGATGGACATTACCGAACATAACAAACATTTCTTGTGGAAGTGGGAGTCCTGGGAGTGCATTCCGACAAAGATCACAAAGGTAAGTGAAGATTTTTAATGGTATTTCTGACTTTTGTTGACTCCACAATTTGGCGGGTAACTGTATGGCTTCCTTTTGTGGCTGAACGCTGTTCTCAGATTATTGAATATTGTGCTTTTGCCGTGAAACTTTTTGAAATCTGACACAGCGGTTGCATTAAGAACAAGTTTATCTTTAATTCTATGTAAAACATGTATCTTTCATCAAAGTTTATGATGAGTATTTCTGTTATTTGATGTGGCTCTGAAATTTCTCCGGATATTTTGCAGGCATTTATGAACATGGCGCCAATGTAAACTGAGGTTTTTGGATATAAATATGAACTTTATCGAACAAAACATATATGTATTGTGTAACATGAAGTCCTTTGAGTGTCATCTGATGAAGATCATCAAAGGTTAGTGATTAATTTTATCTCTATTTCTACTTTTTGTGACTCCTGTCTTTCGCTGGAAAAATGGCTGTGTTTTTCTGTGATTTGGCGGTGACCTAACATAATCGTTTATGGTGCTTTCGCTGTAAAGCCTTTTTGAAATCGGACACTGTGGTGGGATTAACAAGAAGTGTATCTTTAGAATGGTGTGAAATACTTGTATGCTTGAGGAATTGTAATTATGAGATTTCTGTTGTTTGAATTTGGCGCCCTGCACTTTCACTGGCTGTTGTCATATCGATCCCGTTAACGGGATTGCAGCCCTAACAACATTCTGCATTTTTGTAATCTATTTTCCCAACATCAATCAGTTAAATCACATTGTTATTTTTTTTAAATTCAGTTACAACCCTTTAATTCTTTAGAGTCTGTAACGATGTCTAAGACATTGGGGGACGGGGGGTACTAAGCTGACATTTGGAAATGTTTTAAGATGGTCATACTATGGATAATTTAGCTATTTTATTTGGAATTTTAGGACCACTTCAGGTATGATTTTATTTTTTGCATTTTTGGGGGGGATAAAATATAGATTTTGGACTTTACTACTAAAGCCTATAGAAATGCATTGAATAAAACATTAATAAATGGCAAAAAGGAATAAAAAGTAAGGTGTTGAAGTATCTGTCCTAAATCTAGGAGATATAAACAACTCAGGAAATATATGCATATATCTTTCTACACATATGTAACTGTTTTTTGGGTGTAGGAACAAAACTAACATCATGCTTCCATTAGTTTTTTAAACTGGTACCGGTTACCTTCAGACGAGTCCCGTGATACTTGTGGGGTCCCGTTAGTTTGTTGCCCAAACTCTTCGGACGCTACCAAACAGAAGTTGGCACATTGACGATTACAACTTCAGAGTCTCCTGAAACTTGTGGGGGTCGTAGAGCAAAACAGAGAACACCATGTTCATAAGAGTCTCCCCTTTCCATAGAGTGGTCATAATAGTTTGTAAGTTAAACCATTCGGACGCTAAAGATGTTTATGTGAGAAGACCGATTTTGGGAATGTCTCACTGTCTGACAGACATCGTTCTAGCTCTGCCACCTTTCACCGCAGATGCAGAAGTGCGTCACTAGCAGATGCGGTGGATTGAGACTCATCCAAATATAAACCTCTAGCCTAAACTGATGTATTTTGTTGGGAACTGTTTAGTTATATCATTTAGATTGGTGCTTCAAAAGACTCTAGGGGGTTAACCTGTCTCCTAACTCTAACCATAACTGTCACGATCGTGTGGAAGAGATTCGGACCAAAACGCAGCATGAGGAAAATAAGCCATCTTCTTTTAATAAATGAACGAAGATGAACATGAAACAAAAACACCTACAAACTACCAAAACAATAAACGACCGTGAAGCTAATAAACGTAGTGCACAGACAAGCAACAAACGTTAAACAAGACAATTACCCACATCAAACGAAAGCCTATGGCTACCCTAAATATGGCTCCCAATCAGAGACAACAGAAATCAGCTGTCTCTAATTGGGAACCCATTCAGGCAACCATAGACTCTCCTAGACAACTACACCAACATAGACACAGCTAGACACATACACTCAACACAAACCCATACACTACACCCAAACACCCCCTTTACCATATAACCACCCAAAACCGATAAAACACAAACATTCCCCATGTCACACCCTGACCTAACTAAAATAATAAAGAAAACAAAGAATACTAAGGCCAGGGTGTGACAATAACCTTAACCCCTAACCTAACGTAGCATATCATACTAAAGCAGTTTATGTAATAAATCATACTTAACATGTCAAATGCGATCAAGAAGTAGGATACTATATGTCCTAAAATGCGTATTGTTTTGTTCGGCTGCTATTACATTGGCAGGCCTATGACTTGCCTAGTTAAATAAAGGTTTTAAAAAACTGATAAAAAAATGTAACCTGATGTAAAGTAACATATCATACTAAATGGAGTGGCAAAGCCTTAATGTATGCAGACAGTGCTGCACATTATGTATGCAGACAGTGCTGCACATTATGTATGCAGACAGTGCTGTACATTATGTATGCAGACAGTGCTGTACATTATGTATGCAGACAGTGCTGTACATTATGTATGCAGACAGTGCTGTACATTATGTATGCAGACAGTGCTGTACATTATGTATGCAGACAGTGCTGTACATTATGTATGCAGACAGTGCTGTTATTTGTTTCTATTCATAAAATTAGGCCTACACAATATATATATATATATACTACCGTTCAAAAGTTAGGGGTCACTTAGAAAAATGTTGTCCATTAAAATAACATCAAATTGATAAGTAATACAGTGTTGTCACGTTCTGACCTTAGTTCCTTTTTTATGTCTTTATTTTAGTTTGGTCAGAGAGTGAGTTGGGGTGGGCATTCTATGTTGTTTTTCTATGTTTTGTTCTGTTGTTCTATTTCTATGTGTTTGGCCTAGTATGGTTCTCAATCAGAGGCAGGTGTCAGTCGTTGTCTCTGATTGGGAGCCATATTTAGGTAGCCTGTTTTCCTTTGTGTTTGGTGGGTGGTGGTTTCCTGTGTCTGTGTTTGCACCATACGGGACTGTTTTGATTTTCGTTTGTTCATTCACTTTGTTATTTTGTATTTTTGTAGTGTTCAGTTTTATATATTAAAATGGACACTTACCACTCTGCACATTGGTCCGATATCTCTTACTCCTGGTCAGAAGAAGAGGAAAGTCGTTACAAGTGTAGACATTGTTAATGTTGTAAATGACTATTGTAGCTGGAAACGTCAGATTTTTTATGGAATAGGCGTACAGTGGCCCATTATCAGCAACCACCACTCCTGTGTTCCAATGACAAGTTTTTTTAGTTAATCCAAGTTTATAATTTTAAAAGGCTAATTGATCATTAGAAAACTCTTTTGCATTTATGTTAGCACAGCTGAAAACTGTTGTCCTGATTAAAGAAGCAATAAAACTGGCCTTCTTTAGACTAGTTGATTATCTGGAACATCCGCATTTGTGGGTTTGATTATAGGCACAAAATGGCCAGAAACAAAGAACTTTCTTCTGAAACTCATCAGTATATACTTGTTCTGAGAAATGAAGGCTATTCCATGCATGAAATTCTCAAGAAACTGAAGATCTGGTACAACGCTGTGTACTACTCCCTTCACAGAACAGCGCAAACTGGCCCTAACCAGAATGGAAAGAGGAGTGGGAGGCCCTGGTGCACAACTGAGCAAGAGTACAAGTACATTCGAGTGTCTAGTTTGAGAAACAGATGCCTAACAAGTCCTCAACTGGCAGCTTCAATAAATAGTACCCGCAGAAGACCAGTCAGAAGACCAGATGGATGCTGATAATGGGCCTTTGTACGCCTATGTAGATATTCCATAAAAAATCAGCCGTTTCCAGCTACAATAGTCATTTACAACATTAACAATGTCTACACTGTTTTTCTGATCAATTGATGTTATTTTAATGGACAAAAAATGTGTTTTTCTTTAAAAAACAAGGACATTTCTAAGTGACCCCAAACTTTTGAATGGTAGTGTATATGCACATGCAGTACCAGTCAAAAGTTTGGACACACCTACCCATTCAAGGGATTTTCTTAATTTTTTACTATTTTCTACATTGTAGAATAATAGTGAAGACATCACAACTATGAAATAACACATATGGAATCATGTAGTAACCAAAACAAGTGTTAAACAAATTAGTATATATTTTAGATTCTTCAAAGTAGCCACCCTTTGCCTTGATGACAGCTTTGCAGACTCTCAACCAGCTTCACGAGGTAGTCACAATGTAAAAAATAGTAAAAAATAAGGAAAAACCCTTGAATGAGAAGGGGTGTCCAAACTTTTGACCCGTACTGTATATATTTATTTTTCTGTGAAGTAGCTCTTATTAAAGAAAAGGTTGGAGACCCCTGCTCTAGCCCTAAACGTTCAAATATGAGTCATATTACCAGAGCTACATTTTATATTTTTGTTTTGCTGATTCAGTGCCTTAGTTTATGGCTATATATACATCTCCTAAAATAACACTATATATACATCTCCTAAAATAGCACTATATATACATCTCCTAAAATAACACTATATATACATCTCCTAAAATAGCACTATATATACATCTCCTAAAATAGCACTATATATACATCTCCTAAAATAGCACTATATATACATCTCCTAAAATAACACTATATATACATCTCCTAAAATAACACTATATATACATCTCCTAAAATAACACTATATATACATCTCCTAAAATAACACTATATATACATCTCCTAAAATAGCACTATATATACATCTCCTAAAATAACACTATATATACATCTCCTAAAATAACACTATATATACATCTCCTAAAATAGCACTATATATACATCTCCTAAAATAACACTATATATACATCTCCCAAAATAACACTATATATACATCTCCTAAAATAACACTATATATACATCTCCTAAAATAACACTATATATACATCTCCTAAAATAACACTATATATACATCTCCCAAAATAACACTATATATACATCTCCTAAAATAACACTATATATACATCTCCTAAAATAACACTATATATACATCTCCTAAAATAACACTATATATACATCTCCTAAAATAACACTATATATACATCTCCTAAAATAACACTATATATACATCTCCTAAAATAGCACTATATATACATCTCCTAAAATAGCACTATATATACATCTCCCAAAATAGCACTATATATACATCTCCTAAAATAACACTATATATACATCTCCTAAAATAACACTATATATACATCTCCCAAAATAACACTATATATACATCTCCCAAAATAACACTATATATACATCTCCTAAAATAACACTATATATACATCTCCTAAAATAGCACTATATATACATCTCCTAAAATAGCACTATATATACATCTCCTAAAATAGCACTATATATACATCTCCTAAAATAACACTATATATACATCTCCTAAAATAACACTATATATACATCTCCCAAAATAACACTATATATACATCTCCCAAAATAACACTATATATACATCTCCTAAAATAACACTATATATACATCTCCTAAAATAGCACTATATATACATCTCCTAAAATAGCACTATATATACATCTCCTAAAATAACACTATATATACATCTCCTAAAATAACACTATATATACATCTCCTAAAATAACACTATATATACATCTCCTAAAATAACACTATATATACATCTCCTAAAATAACACTATATATACATCTCCTAAAATAACACTATATATACATCTCCCAAAATAACACTATATATACATCTCCTAAAATAACACTATATATACATCTCCTAAAATAGCACTATATATACATCTCCTAAAATAACACTATATATACATCTCCTAAAATAGCACTATATATACATCTCCTAAAATAACACTATATATACATCTCCTAAAATAACACTATATATACATCTCCTAAAATAACACTATATATACATCTCCTAAAATAACACTATATATACATCTCCTAAAATAACACTATATATACATCTCCCAAAATAGCACTATATATACATCTCCTAAAATAACACTATATATACATCTCCTAAAATAGCACTATATATACATCTCCTAAAATAACACTATATATACATCTCCTAAAATAACACTATATATACATCTCCTAAAATAACACTATATATACATCTCCTAAAATAACACTATATATACATCTCCTAAAATAACACTATATATACATCTCCTAAAATAACAAAAAACAAAATGTATCATGATAATTAATAACTATTCATAATTTGGATGCAATATTGTTTTTATGTGAACATAATCTATGACCAAATTTAAATGCTGAACTCCAGTTACCATTTTCAAGTTGATAGTTGTTGTTCAATGCCCTACCAGATAACGCTGGCACAAATATTTTTTTTCCAAAGATACCTCTAAATTCACATGTGTAATTGTACTACATTATTGTGATCGCATTATTTGTGACAAAAAGAAAATTACATCTTAATGTTGAGTTTAACAATGCTTTGTCTTAACCTACCAAGTACACAATTCTAATTCAATACAATTCAAACAATATTATTCCTCCCATTTTCAATGTTATTTCCTCCTTGTCACGCGTTATCCAAATCTTATCAGTTTGGCCTGTCAATTGATCACTGTGGGGTGGGGGGGTGGGGGGGGGGTTAGGGAAGGAGGCGGGATGTTCGTGAGTCACAGAGGTGGTAGGGTTTCAGACCTGTTCATTCATTATCAGGGGTGGGATTTTCAGGGTAGGGAGTAGATTAGTAATCTAGTCATTAAAACACTTTTTCAATATCATTTATTGTGGCAAAATATGAAAAATGGTTGTGTTCTGTTCTTCCCATTGTTAAGAAACAGTGTAGAATTGCAAGCTTTTGCACCCCCACTTTCAGACAAAGTCAGGCGCCCATGTGAATATGTGTGTGGCTATGTGTCAGCGGAGAGAGCGTGTGTGTATGTGGGTGTAGAGTGTGTGTGTGTGGCTGTGTGCTGCATGTTGAGTGGGTTGCCATGCATTCTTCCAGCCTTATTCAGCGTGCTAGCGTGGGTGGCTGATTCTGCATTCAGCAGGTTTACCTCAGGGGGAAATGTTTTTTTAAACACTGCCTTTGAAATTGATGACTAATTGTTTTATTTTTCTCTATCTTCTCTCTCTCGCGCTCTCTTCATCTCTCTATCTCACTCACTCTTCATCTTTCTCTCTGTCTCTCTCTTTCCCCCTCTCTCTCTCTCTCTCCATCTCTCGCTCACTCTCTTTCCATCTTGGCTATGCAGTGCAGAGATGGAGGGTTTGAGAAAGGAAGAGCAAGTGTGAGAATGACCATGATGGAGAGATAGAGAGAGAGATGTACAATCCCCAGAGTCACCTCTGAGTGATTTAATAAGTTTAACACAGTTTATTGCTATGGTATGAAAAGAGAGGGATCGATAGAGAAAGAGAGATAGAGACAGAGAGACACAGGCTTTATCCCATTCAATGAATGTCCCATAAAATACTACACTATCTCTACTGTATCTCTCCACATTACAACACATGGTGCTGCATACTGATAAATCAGGGCTTTTATTTACTTTAATAAGATAATAAACAATTTGTGATGCGTGACAAGCCATGAGTGTGTCAGGTAAACATTGACCAAAACTAACGGAAATACTCTCCACCAAAACTCGAGTATATAACAGTGAATATGAATCACAAGGAAACCGTAGCATTTTTGTGAATGAGCGTGATTTCAGCAATTCACTTTATGTGTGTGTGTGTGTTGTGTGTGACTAAACCTGAAGAATAGCTGGTTAATGTAGCATAACCCAATCCAGTTCTTCACATACCTAAACCACCATAACGTCTTCACTCTACATGAACTCTACACACACCCACACACATGCACACCTGTACACTCATACAGTCCCATTCCACACATACCAGAGAGACGTCCATTTAACATCTTGACTCTGCAGGTACATGCATGTCGGTCTCTAGAGGGGAAATGCCTCACGTCTAAATCATCCATTTTTTTTTAAGGTGTAATTTTCACATTTTGAATTGGATTTCCATTCTCTGCATTCACTAACTTGTCCAGTGATTTTCTGTTGTTGACATTTATAAGGTTTACATAGAAAATACATGTGACCATTGCAGACAACAGTGTGTTTCCAGTGAACTATAATGTGTCAATAAAAACAGCTTGCCGTAATGACATCACAACTAAAAAAACAAAAACCTACAGTGTCAAATACAAATATAGTGGATAAAGTGTTTCCATTTCCCTTTTAGGTAAAATGCGCATTAATAAATTGGCGACAGCCTGTATGTCCTCCCACCTATCTATGTCATGTCTCAGGTAGCCAGTGAAAGCCAATATGTCCTCCTACCTATCAAATCAAATCAAATGTATTTATATAGCCCTTCTTAGATCAGCTGGTATCTCAAAGTGCTGTACAGAAACCCAGCCTAAAACCCCAAACAGCAAGCAATGCAGGTGTAGAAGCACAGTGGCTAGGAAAAACTCCCTAGAAAGGCCAGAACCTAGGAAGAAACCTAGAGAGGAACCAGGCTATGAGGGGTGGCCAGTCCTCTTCTGGCTGTGCCGGATGGAGATTATAACAGAACATGGCCAAGATGTTCATAAATGACCAGCATGGTCAAATAATAATAATCACAGTAGTTGTCGAGGGTGCAACAGGTCAGCACTTCAGGAGTAAATGTCAGTTGGCTTTTCATAGCCGATCATTAAGATTATCTCTACCGCTCCTGCTGTCTCTAGAGAGTTGAAAACAGCAGGTCTGGGACAGGTAGCACGTCTGGTGAACAGGTCAGGGTTCCATAGCCGCAGGCAGAACAGTTGAAACTGGAGCAGTAGCACGGCCAGGTGGACTGGGGACAGCAAGGAGTCATCATGCCAGGTAGTCCTGAGGCATGGTCCTAGGGCTCAGGTCCTCCGAGAGAGAGAAAGAAAGAAAGAGAGAAAGAGAGAATTAGAGAGATGTCACGTTCTGACCTTAGTGCCTTTGTTTTGTCTTTTGTTTTAGTATGGTCAGGGCGTGAGTTGGGTGGGTTGTCTATGTTATTTTTTCTATGATTTTCTATTTCTGTGTTTGGGCTGATATGGTTCTCAATCAGAGGCAGCTGTCAATCGTTGTCCCTGATTGGGAACCATATTTAGGTAGCCTGTTTTCTGTTGGGTTTTGTGGGTGGTTATTTTCAGTCTTTGTGTGTCTGCACCAGATAGAAATGTTTCGGTTTTCACTTTGTTGTTTTGTATTTTGAAGTGTTCACTTTCATTAAATAAGATGAACACCTACCACGCTGCACCTTGGTCCTCTCTTTCTCCCGACGACAACCGTTACAAGAGAGCATACTTAAATTCACACAGGACACCGGATAAGACAGGAGAAATACTCCAGATATAACAGACTGACCCTAGCTCCCAACACAAACTACTGCAGCATAAATACTGGAGGCTGAGACAGGAGGGGTCAGGAGACACTGTGGCCCCATCCGATGATACCCCTGGACAGGGCCAAACAGGCAGGATATATAACCCCACCCACTTTGCCAAAGCACAGCCCCCACACCACTAGAGGGATATTGTCAACCACCAACTTCCTGAGACAAGGCCGAGTATAGCCCACAAAGATCTCCGCCACAGCACAACCCAAGGGGGGGCGGGGGGGCGCCAACCCAGACAGGAAGACCACGTCAGTGACTCAACCCACTCAAGTGACGCACCCCTCCTAGGGACGGCATGGAAGAGCACCAGTAAGCCAGTGACTGTAATAGGGTTAGAGGCAGAAAATCCCAGTGGAGAGAGGGGAACCGGCCAGGCAGAGACAGCAAGGGCGGTTCTTTGCTCCAATGCCTTTCCGTTCACCTTCACACTCCTGGGCCAGACTACACTCAATCATAGGACCTACTGAAGAGATGAGTCTTCAATAAAGACTTAAAGGTTGAGACAGAGTCTCTGTCTCGCACATGGGTAGGCAGACCATTCCATAAAAATGGAGCTCTATAGGAGAAAGCCCTGCCTCCAGCTGTTTGCTTAGAAATTCTAGGGACAATTAGGAGGCCTGCGTCTTGTGACCGTAGCGTACGTGTAGGTATGTACGGCAGGACCAAATCGGAAAGATAGGTAGGAGCAAGCCCATGAAATGCTTTGTAGGTTAGCAGTAAAACCTTTGAAATCATCCCTTGTCTTATCAGGAAGCCAGTGTAGGGAGGCTAGCACTGGAGTAATATGATTTTGGGGTTCTAGTCAGGTTTCTAGCAGCCGTATTTAGCACTAACTGAAGTTTATTTTGTGCTTTATCCGGGTAGCCGGAAAGTAGAGCATTGCAGTAGTCTAACCTAGAAGTAACAAAATATTTCATGTCTCTGGTAACCAGTGAAAGCCTATATGTCCTCCCACCTATCTATTTCATGTCTCAGGTAGCCCACGGAAGCCAGTCTGGATGGAATGCAATAGTTAACTAATATTTTCCATATTCAAATAATTCTCATGTATCAACGTATCTCCATGGTGAAACTTGCTGTCCTGTAGATCTGAAATAACAGGATGGTGAAACTTGCCAGCCAAACAGAAAAGCAAGGCAAAGTAATTCAAGGTATACTTGAAATTCAGGACAATCCTGACTAGTTGAACAAATTTGATTTTGCAAGCAGTAGACATTTAGAATTAAATGTGGAGTGAAGCTTTATAGTGACGTGATAATATCACCTACCACGCATACCTTCGAAATTATTCTGCAATCATAATAAAATAAAAAAAACAGTTACTATCATAATGTGTAACAATAAAGAAAAGTCTGACAAAAGAATAATCCACCCCTGTCCAACAGATTATTACAGTGCATTACAGATAGTATTCAGACCACTTGACTTTTTTCCCAATTGTTACCTTACAGCCTTATTCTAAAATGGATTAAATCGTTTTTTCCCTCATCAATCTACACACAATATCTCATAATTACAAAGAGAAACAGGTTTTTAATAAATGTTTGCACATTTATAAAACATAAAAAACTGAAATATCACATTTGTTGAAACACCTTTGGCAGTGATTACAGCCTCGAGTCTTACGTATGATGCTACAAGTTTCTCCCATTGATCTTTGCAGATCCTCTCAAGCTCTGTCAGGTTGGATAGGGAGCTTTGCTACACAGCTATTTTCAAGTCTCTCCAGAGATTTTCGATCGGGTTCAAGTCCGGGCTATGGCTGGTCCACTCAAGGACTTTCAGGGACTTGTCTCGAAGCCACCCATGTGCTATCTTGGCTGTGTGCTTAGGGTCATTGTTCTGTTGGAAAGTGAATCTTCACACCAGTCTGAGGTCCTGAGCGCTCTGGAGCAGGTTTTCATCAAGAAACTCTCTGTACTTCGCATCTTTCATCTTTCCCTCAATCATGACTATTCTCCCTGTCCCTGCTTCTGAAACACATCCCCACAGCATGATGCTGCCACCACCGTGCTTCAACATAGGGATGGTATTGGATAGGTGATGAGCGTTTCCTGGTTTCCTCCAGATGTGACGCTTGGCATTCAGGCCAAAGAGTTCAATCTTGGTTTCATCAGACCAGAGAATCTTGTTTCTCAGAGTGACCATCGGGTTCTTGGTCCCCTCCCTGAACAAGGTCCTTTTACCCTGATTGCTTAGTTTGGCCAGGTGGCCAGCTCTAGGAAGAGTCTTAGTAGTTCCAAACTTCTTCCATTTAAGAATGATGGAGGCCTCTGTGATCTTGGGGACCTTCAATGCTGCAGACATTTGGTACACTTCCCCAGATCTCTGCCTCGACACAATCCTATCTGAGACCTCTACTGACAATTCCTTCGACCTCATGGCTTGGTTTTTGCTCTGATATGCACTTACAACTATGGGACCTAAAATAGACAGGTGTGTGCCTTTCCAAATCTTGTCCAATTAATTGAATTTACCACAGGTGGATGTCAATCAAGTTGTAGAAACATCTCAGGGATGATCAATGAAAAGAGGATGCACCTGAATTTTGAGTCTCATAGCAAAGGGTCTGAATAAGTATGTAAATAATGTACAGTATATCTTTTATACATTTAAAAAAAAATTTTTTCGCTTTGTCATTATGGAATATTGTGTGTAGATTGATTATATATATATATATATATATATATATATAAAATTAATTTAAAAATAAGACTAACGTAACAAAATGTGGAAAAAGTGGGGTCTGAATACGTTCCAAATGCACTGTACAGTATGTTGTCGATCTTTGGAAAATGTATCCTATATCTGCCGTTACCATTACACATGACACAATGATTTTTTTAAATGTATATATAAATGCTGTACCAGTCAAAAGTTTGGACACACGTACTCATTCAAGAGTTTTTCTTTATTTTTACTATTTTATTGTAGAATAATAATAGTGAGGACATCAAAACTAAGAAATAACACACACATAATCATGTATTAACCAAAAAAGTGTTTGATTTTTCAAAGTAGCCACCCTTTGCCTTGATGACAGCTTTGCACACTCTTGGCATTCTCTCAACCAGCTTCACCTGGAATGCTTTTCCAACAGTCTTGAAGGAGTTCCCACATATGCTGAGCACTTGTTGGCTGCTTTTGCTTCACTATGCGGTCCAACTCATCTCAAACCATCTCAATTGGGTTGAGGTCGGGTGATTGTTGAGGCCAGGTCGTCTGATGAGGCCAGGTCGTCTGATGCAGCACTCCATCACTCTCCTTCTTGGTCAAATAGCCCTTACACAGCCTGGAGGTGTGTTGGGTCATTGTCCTGTTGAAAAACTAAATTATTGTCCCACTAAGCACAAACCAGATGGGATGGCGTATTGCTGCAGAATGCTGTGGTAGCCATGGTGGTTAGGTGTGCCTTGAATTCTAAATAAATCATGACAGTGTCACCAGCAAAGCACCCCAACACCATCACACCTCCTCCTCCATGCTTCATGGTGGGAACCACACATGCAGAGATTATCCGTTCACCTACTCTGTGTCTCAAAAAGATACGGCTGATGGAACCTAAAATCTCACTTTTGGACTCTTCAGACCAAAGGACAGATGTCTAATGTCCATTCTCTTCTTCTTGGTGTCCTTTAGTAGTGGTTTATTTGCATTAATTTGACCATGAAGGCCTGATTCACGCTGTCTCCTCTGAACAGTTGATGTTGAGATGTGTCTGTTAAATTTATTTGGGCTGCAATTTCTGAGGTGCAGTTAACTCTAATGAACTTATCCTGTGCAGCAGAGGTAACTCTGGGTCTTCCTTTCCTGTGGCGGCCCTCATGAGAGCCAGTTTCATTATAGCGCTTGATGGTTTTTGCGACTGCACTTGAAGAAACGATCAAAGTTCTTGACATTTTCCGGATTGACTGACCTTCCTGTTTTAATGTAATGATGGACTGACGTTTCTCTTTGCTTATTTGAGCTGTTCTTGCCAAAATATGGACTTGGTTATTTACCACATAGGGCTATCTTCTGTTTAACAAGGCACACCTGTTCATTGAAACGCATTCCAGTTGACTACCTCATGAAGCTGGTTGAGAGAATGCCGA
The DNA here is from genome assembly GCF_045679555.1 of Salvelinus alpinus. Lineage (NCBI taxonomy): Eukaryota > Metazoa > Chordata > Actinopteri > Salmoniformes > Salmonidae > Salvelinus > Salvelinus alpinus. Next base: position 13,074,623 of record NC_092105.1, on the reverse strand, counting down.
GAATGTTTAAAGCTGTCATCAAGGCGGCAATGGGTGGCTACTTTGAAGAATCTCAAATATAAAATATATTTTGATTTGTTTAATACTTTTTTGGTTAGTACATTATTCCATATGTGTTTTGATGTCTTCACTATTATTCTACATTGCAGAAAATAGTAAAAATAAACAAAAAACTTGAATGACTAGGTGTGTCCAAACTTTTAACTGGTACTGTACAGTACATATGATGTTTAGACATTATGGATGGTATGTGCATAGAATATATAGTATATCTGAAGAATATGTAGGATAGAATAGTATATGTAAAAGAATAGTTGAATAGGATGGACTTGACTAGAATACAGTAATGTATATACAGATATGAATGTTTAGTTATTCATTCTGTGTGGTTAAGATTAGGGCCATGGTTTTGGGAAAGCATACGACTAAATCATTTTCTAAAATGATCTGGTTCCATTTACTATCATCGAATACTCTCCCTGCTTACTGGAGAATTGGGAACTGCCGTTACACAGTGGTCTGAACTGTGGGCTGTGAGTTCGAGCCCAGTGCTGTCCCATCGGTTTATTTTGAGGAATTCATATATCGACGTTCTTAGCCCCTTATGAAACATCTAGAATCTAAGATTGTTTCTGGTGACCAGGCTGCTTTTTGCGTCGTTGCTTTGGTCGAATAAAGCTGAGTCAATGGAAACCTGCCTATTGTCACACTATATCCATCCACTGCCTGCCAGTGTCAGAGAGCATGACAGCATGTGAAAGCGGCTTCTGACTTCACACAATTGTTAGTTAATGGTAAAGAGAATTAATGTGTTTTGGAAACGCCATTAATGCAGACAGTTTCTTTCTTAATTTTTTAAAACTCTGCATTGTTGATTAAGGGCTCGTAAGTAAGCATTTCACGGTAAGGTCTACACTTGTTGTGTTCGACGCATGTGACAAATAAAATGTGATTTGTTTTGAACTGAAAAAAAAACTGTTGCCTTCTGTATTGTGATCTTCTTTATGAAAACACACCAGAGGTCATGACTCCATAGATCAGTGTGCGTGGGATGGTCCATATTCCAGTCCCTGTTATCATCATAGGACTTTATGGCCAGGGACCTGTGTGAAGTAGGCCGCTCTGATAAGACCAGAAATGTTACTGCATGAGGGGGACCCGCGTGTTGTTTGGCCCCAACTGATGGGAATCGATCGGAACATCAAAGATTCAACGCCGACCGGAGACATTGGAGCATCGGGAATGGCTTCCCAAACACGTGCTGCTAATGCTCTCTGGACTTTAGTTGCTAGCTGCTGTAGAATGTCAGACTCCAGGCTGGAAGTCTAACTGCCGAGTCTCTGGCTTTGAGTAACAGGGTTGAGTAACCTAGTAGTCAATGTCACCATAGGGACACTGTAGAGTACACAGACCACAGCCTTTGGAACTCCCCCATCAGTCATGGCCTACTACTCCATTAACATGGACACTGTGTTAACCAGTAATGTCTACATACGTATCTCTATGGATGGCAGAGACACGGGCACTGCATGGGGTAGAAGACACAAAGGACATTTCAGAAGATCAAGCATGGTTCCAACAGCTATATGGTGGAGGTGAAACCAGGACAGTCCAGCGCAGCTTTGCAGCTTGTCTCAGTTCAGCTCAGCCCAGCTCAGAAGCATCAAGGGTAGTTTTTTTCCCCCTTTAGTTCACCTTTATTTACAACCAGGTCAGGTCCTATTCCCCCACCACCTTGTAAAGCCCAGGATTAATGAAACTGGCAGAAGAATTCCCGGAACCATGAACTTTCCTTTTGAAATAGAATCCCATTGTCTTTCTAGAATCCAAATAACTTTCTAGAATCCCATTGTCTTTCTAGAATCCAATTAAATTTCTAGAATCCCATTGGCTATCTAGGATCATAACACGGCACATCTTCATTTTCCTCCACGGTGCATTACAAGGGAAACCACTTGTATGGAACTTGATATCTGTGACGGAGAGTAAGCGATACGTTGTTTCCATTCTCAAGTCGTGTGCATCACAGGAGGTTGCTGAGGGGAAGACGGCTCATAATAATGGCCGGAACGGAGCAAATGGAATGAAATCAAATCAAACTGTATTTGTCACGTGCGCCGAATACAATAGGTACACCTTACAGTGAAATGTTTACTTACAGGCTCTAACCAACTGTGCAATTAAAAAAAAAAAAGTATTAGGTGAAGAATAGGTAAGTAAAGAAATAAAAACAACAGTAAAAAGACAGTGAAAAATAACAGTAGTGAGGCTATATACAGTAGCGAGGCTAGAACAGTAGCGAGGCTACATACAGACACCGGTTAGTTGGGCTGATTGAGGTAGTATGTACATGTAGATATGGTTAAAGTGACTATGCATATATGACAAACAGAGAGTAGCAGAAGCGTAAAAGACGGGTTGGCGGGTGGTGGGTGGCGGGACACAATGCCGATATCCCGGTTAGCCAATTACGGGGGCACTGGTTGGTCTGGCTAATTGAGGTAATATGTACATGAATGTATAGTTAAAGGGACTATGCATATACGATAAACAGAGAGTAGCAGCAGCATAAAAGAGGGGTTGGGGGGGGCACACAATGCAAATAGTCCGGGTAGCCATTTGATTACCTGTTCAGGAGTCTTATGGCTTGGGGGTAAAAACTGTTGAGAAGCCTTTTTGTCCTAGACTTGGCACTCTGGTACCGCTTGCCATGTGGTAGCAGAGAGAACAGTCTATGACTGGGGTCTTTGACAATTTTTAGGGCCTTCCTCTGACACCGCCTGGTGTAGAGGTCCTGGATGGCAGGCAGCTTAGTCCCAGTGATGTACTGGACCGTGCGCATTACCCTCTGTAGTGCCTTGCAGTCGGAGGCCGAGCAGTTACCGTACTGGGCAGTGATGCAACCAGTCAGGAAGCTCTCGATGTTGCAACTGTAGAACCTTTTGAGGATCTGAGGACCCATGCCAAGTCTTTTTAGTTTCCTGAGGAGGAATAGGCTTTTTCGTGCCCTCTTCACGACTGTCTTCGTATGTTTGGACCATTCTAGTTTGTTGGTGATGTGGACACCAAGGAACTTGAAGCTCTCAACCTGCTCCACTACAGCCCCGTCGATGAGAATGGGGGCGTGCTCGGTCCTCCTTTTCCTCTAGTCCACAGTCATTTCCTTAGTCTTGGTTATGTTGAGGGATAGGTTGTTTTTCTGGCACCACCAGACCAGGTCTCTGACCTCCTCCCTATAGGCTCTCGTTGTTGTCGGTGATCAGGCCTACCGCTGTCATCTGCAAACTTAATGATGGTGTTGGAGTCGTGCCTGGCCATGCAGTCGTGGATGAACAGGGAGTACAGGAGGGGACTGAGCACACACCTCTGGGGAACTCCAGTGTTGAGGATCAGCGTGGCAGATGTGTTGCTACCTACCCTCACCACCTGGGGGCGGCCCGTCAGGAAGTCCAGGATCCAGTTACAGAGGGTGGTGTTTAGTCCTTGGAACCTTAGCTTAGTGATGCGCTTTCAGGGTACTATGGTATTGAACGCTGAGCTGTAGTCAATGAATAGCATTCTCACGTAGGTGTTCCTTTTGTCCAGGTGGGAAAGGGCAATGTGGAGTGCAATAGAGATTGCATCATCTCTGGATCTGTTTGGGTGGTATGCAAATTGGAGTGGGTCTAGGGTTTCTGGGAACATGGTGTTGATGTGAGCCATTACCAGCCTTTCAAAGCACTTCATGGCTACGGACGTGAGTTCTACGGATCTGTAGTCATTTAGGCAGGTTGCCTTCGTGTTCGTGGACACAGGGACTATGGTGGTCTGCTTGAAACATGTTGGCATTACAGATTCAATCAGGGACATGTTGGAAATGTTAGTGAAGACACCTGCCATGTGGTCAGCACATGCCCGGAGCACACGTGGCATCAAACACCTGGAAACCATGTGTTTGATGTGTTTCATACCATTCCACTGATTCTGCTCTTGTCATTACCACTAGCCCGTTCTCCCCAATGAAGGTGCCACCAACCTCCTGTGGTGTGAATAGCTAGGTCTGAAGAACTAGAGTCCAGTACGTTATGGGAAGCTGGTGTCAGATTCACTGTTTAGTGAGCGACATGTACATCAACCTCACAAGTGAGTTATTGCCCTCTGGGAAACGTGATAGGGTGACCTGTGGCCAGTGGTAGAGGATGTGCGTACATGTGTAACATAAGAATTTGTAACCTCATTCCTCAGCCTGAAATATCTCTACTCATGTTGCTGGATTGATAGCTTTTCAGAGGCGCGACTGAGAAGAACGTTTCAGGAGGGCGGTCCAGGTGTATTTGTGAGGTCCGGGGTTCTAGTATTGGGTTCTAGTATCGGGTTCTAGTATCAGATTGTTCTAGTCTCGGGTTCTAGTCTCGGGTTCTGGTATCGGGTTCTAGTCTCGGGTTCTAGTTTCGGGTTCTGGTATCGGGTTAAAGTATCGGGTTCTAGTATCGGGTTCTAGTATCGGGTTCTGGTCTCGGGTTCTGGTCTTGGGTTCTGGTCTCGGGTTCTGGTATCGGGTTCTAGTATCGGGTTCTAGTATCGGGTTCTAGTATCGGGTTAAAGTATTAGGTTCGAGTATCGGGTTAAAGTATCGGGTTCTAGTATCGGGTTCTAGTATCGGGTTCTGGTCTCGGGTTCTGGCCTCGGGTTCTGGTATCAGGTTCTAGTATCGGGTTAGAGTACCAGGTTCTAGTATCGGGTTCTAGTATCGGGTTCTAGTATCGGGTTAAAGTATTAGGTTCTAGTATCGGGTTAAAGTATTGGGTTAAAGTATCGGTTTCTAGTATCGGGTTAAAGTATCGGGTTAAAGTAGCGTGTTCTAGTATCGGGTTAAAGTCATGGGGTATGGGCTACTGTAAATGTACTGTATCGGTACTGTATCGGGTTAAAGTATCGGGTTAAAGTAGCGTGTTCTAGTATCGGGTTAAAGTCATGGGGTATGGGCTACTGTAAATGTACTGTATCGGTACTGTATCGGGTTAAAGTATCGTGTTCTAGTATCGGGTTAAAGTCATGGGGTATGGGCTACTGTAAATGTACTGTATCGGGTTAAAGTCCCGGGTTCTAGTATCGATTTAAAGTATTAGGTTCTAGTATCGAGTTCTAGCGAAGTAGATAGGGATGAAGTGGTTTCCGGCTAAGCAAGCACAGTGACGTATGCTACACATGCATGCGCGTGTACGTGTGTGTTCATGTGTGTCTGTGTGTGTGCGTGTGTGTGTGTGTGTTCGTGTGTGTGTGTGTTCATGTGTGTACTTGTGTTTATGTGTGTGTGTGTATGTGTGTGTTTATGTGTGTACTTGTGTTTATGTGTGTGTGTATGTGTGTGTTTATGTGTGTGTGTGTGTGTGTGTGTGTGTGTGTGTGTGTGTGTGTGTGTGTGTGTGTGTGTGTGTGTGTGTGTGTGTGTGTGTGTGTGTGTATGTGTGTGTTCATGTGTGTGTGTCCAGACAGATTAGAGTTGATTCTGTTGGCCTTGTGGTTGACCAGATGACGTCTGCATCTGTCTGAGTCACAACACCAGCCTGCGTAACGCCTGCCTAACTCCACTTTGTGTGCGTGTGTCTACGTCTGTGCTACTGTTCAGCCATGGCGTGTGTGTGTGTGTGTATCTAAACAGCCGTGGTCCATAATCATTCGGACCACACTGAGGTAAATAATAGTAGCCTGCTTGTCAGAGGTATGTCGTATGTCTCGTGATTCACACCAGATTAACGTGTGTGTGTGTGTGTGTGTGTGTATCACAATTGTGACAAATGTAGATCTGCTTTAATACAGATAGGTTGTGTCTTCTATCAGTGTAATTGTCTGCATCATTTACAGTACCCCATATACATTTATGGATAAATACAGATATTTTTTCAAATATATGTTCCTTTATACTTTTGCCCTAGCACCCCTCCCCTAATTGGAGTAAACTAATGGACAACATCACTCAGGCTTCTACTTCCAGCTTATACATACTATATACATTTTACGGACACAGTATATTTTACAATAGTTGTCTTTTGTTTGTTATTAGTCCCATCCTTCAGCTACACTCAACCCCTCCCATTTACAGTATCTCTAAACAGCATCCAGTTTTGAAATATATTTTTCAACTGTGCTGTGACGTTTCACAAACGTTCTGAACCTTTCTATTCTCATTCTCTCGATTACTGTGCAGATTGTAAATGAAAGATAATCATTTTTGCTAAGAGTATTATTATATTATTGATCGATTGACTATGACTTTTCAAAATCACCCAGCAGTGTTATCTCCACTTTAATGTTGCAATTCTTCAGCCATTCCTGAACCTGCGACCAAATAGAACCCACATATAGACAGTACAAAAACAAATTATCTAATGATTCTGGCTCTTCGCAGCAAATTCTGCAGAGCTGGGATGGTTGTATCCCCCATATACTGTATATAACATTATATTGGATGCAATAATTTTTCATAATAATTTCAATTGAAAAATGCAAAGTTTTGAATCTGATGTTGTTTTGTGTATCAGTTCATTTACGTAACCTTTATTTAACCAGGTAGGCCAGTTGAGAACAAGTACTCATTTACAACTGCGACCTGGCCAAGATAAAGCAAAGCAGTGCGACACAAACAACAACACAGAGTTACACATGGAATAAACAAATGTACAGTCAATAACACAATATAAAAAGTATATATACAGTGTGTGCAAATGGCATGAGGAGGTAAGGCAATAAATAGGCCATGGTAGCGAAGTAATTACAATCTAGCAAATTAACACTGGAGTGATAGATGTGCAGATGATGATGTGCAAGTAGATATACTGGTGTGCAACAGAGAAAAAAAGTAAATAAAAACAATATGGGGATGAGGTAGGTAGATTGGATGGGCTATTTACAGATGGGTTGTGTACAGCTGCAGCGATCGGTAAGCTGCTCAGATAGCTGATGCATAAAGTTAGAGAGGGAGATATACGTCTCCAACTCAGCATTTTTTCAATTCATTCCAGTCATTGGCAGCAGAGAACTGGAAGGAAAGGCGGCCAAAGGAGGTGTTGGCTCTGGGGATGACCAGTGAGGTATACCTGCTGGAGCGCGTGCTATGGGTGGGTGTTGTTATGGTGATCAGTGAGCTGAGATAAGGAGGAGCTTTACCTAGCAAAGACTTGGTAAAGATGACCTGAGTGTTGGAGGCTATTTTGTAAATTACATCGCCCGAAGTCGAGGATCGGCAGGATAGTCAGTTTTACGAGGGTATGTTTGGCAGCGTGAGTGAAGGAGGCTTTGTTGCGAAATATGAAGTCGATTCTAGATATAATTTTGGATTGGAGATGTTTAATATGAGTCTGGAAGGAGAGTTTACAGTCTAGCCAGACACCTAGGTATTTGTAGTTGTCCACATAGTCAGAACAGTCAGAACCGTCCAGAGTGGTGATGCTAGTCGGGCGGGCGGGCCGGTGCGGTCAGCGATCGGTTGAAAAGCATGCATTTAGTTTTACTAGCGTTTAAGAGCAGTTGGAGGCCACAGAAGTAGTGTTGTATGGCATTGAAACTCATTTGGAGGTTTGTTAACACAGTGTCCAAAGAAGGGCCAGATGTATACAGAATGGTGTCATCTGCGTAGAGGTGGATCAGGGAATCACCCGCAGCAAGTGCGACATCGTTGATGTATACAGAGAAGAGGGTCCGCCCCGAGAATTGAACCTAGTGGTACCCCCATAGAGACTGCCAGAGGTCCGGACAACAGGCCCTCCAATTTGACCCACTGAACTCTGAGAAGTAGTTGGTGAACCAGGCGAGTCAGTCATTTGAGAAACAAAGGCTGTTGAGTCTGCCGATATGAATACAGTGATTGACAGAGTCGAAAGCCTTGTCCAGGTCGATGAAGACAGCTAAACAGTACTGTCTTTTATCGATGGCGGTTATGATATTGATAGGCACCTTGAGCGTGGCTGAGGTGCACCCGTGACCAGCTCGGAAACCGGATTGCACAGCGGAGAAGGTACAGTGGGATTCGAAATAGTCAGTGATCTGTTTGTTAACTTGGCTTTCGAAGACTTTAGAAAGGCAGGGCAGGATGGATATAGATCTGTAACAGATGCAGGTGAGATGCAGTTGAGAGGGAATCTACGTTTGGTTGGAGGCGGTGACAAAACTCCTTTGAAGCCTGGGTTTTGCTAAGAGAAGTGTATTGTATTTATTATGGATCCCCATTAGCTGTTGACTCTTCCTGGGGTCCAGCAAAATTAAGGCAGTTATACATTTTTAAAAACATTACAATACAAGTGTTACTAGGATGAGATTATTTAACTTAAGGATAATGTTGAAATGATTTCCCTCCACCAGTTTCTGTTTGATGGTTATTGTGATTTGTATACCCTCCCCCCATTTTGTTTGCTAAGCTAAAAGTTTTGTTTATGGAAGCTGAAATTGGGAGAGAAATAAATGAACTTGAGAACTTTCATGACATTTCACTCAAGCCCATTTTAAAATAACCTGTGTGGCCTATGCTATGTGTTATTCAGAGCTTCCTATGCTCTTGTTGTTAAACTAGGATTGTGTAGTCAGCTCTATGGTACTGAACTGAGTTCCGTCACAGCACCTGTCAGCCAGTGTGTGACATGCGTGTGCCTTTGTACCTGCCTGTATTCCCACACTTTATCTATTTGTGGTAAAATACACCTAAATCAGATGTAAGCACAATTAAAGTTTGGGTTACTGTACTGTATACTACCATATCACTGATAAAAATCAACCTACCAAATGTTAGCCCCATGCTGGATTTGGTAACCTAGAAACCCTGTCTGTTTGGAACACTTAACACATCTGATCCAAAGGGTCTACAAGCTAACTGCTGACATCAGAGGTGAGCCACTGTGATGTCATCAGACAGAATGGCATTGACCTCACCCAGCATGCACATCATGTTCTGAGAACCATGTGAGCTTGGTGATAGTGGTTGTCCTATGATGATTTTGCTTCCCACAACTTTCTGGGAATGTTGCAGGATAGTTGCTTGGCTTTGGAACATTCTCAGCACATTTAAGGAACTCAACATTTTATTTTATTGGTATTTCATTACTTTAAAAAGTTCAAATATGGTTACGTTTAGTTTAAATTTTGATAATGTTATAGGAGCGTTCTCTAACTGGTTTGACATTGGGAATGTTCTCAGAGGTCAGAGAATGTTGAGAAACACCATTCTTCTGTGGGAATTTTGGTACTTTAGAATAACGTTTCCTCGTGGTTGTATTTAAAGTAATTTTCTCAAATTGTTTCGAGAACGCTAAGAAAACGGTAACCCTTTATTTGGATTGTCTATCTGTAGATACTCTATAGCGGGGATGGGGAACTGACGGGCTCCCGATTTAAAGGCCCTCGGATATTTTGAAAAAATATATATATTTAAACTCAATCGGAATCTCAACTTACTCTTGCAAATTAGAATAGCAGAATACACAAGGTGCAATTTCGAAATTTGGTTTTGAATAAAAGTTTTTCTCCTATGTCACTCACTGATAGTCACTCAATTAGACAACGTCAGATATCATTTTTTGGGATTGGTAAATTAGTCTAGCGGCCAGCTATCTAAACTTAATAATTATGGTTGAATTACGAGCCGGGGGGGGGATTGATTTTGTTAGTCAGTCTCACATTAAACTGCATACATTTCTCTCCACCTTCTGGATAAATATATAGAATTGCATAATCTTCTGTCCTCCATATGTTAACATTTACTTTAAAACTCCCATCAAAGTTCCTCAACCCTGCTCTACAAACTATCAGTAACATTTCAACTAACTATTTACTAACCCTAGATATAACCTTAACCCTAAACTTAACCCTTACCTGAACCCGTATTCTAAACCTAACCCTAACTGTAGCCTTAGCAATCCCAATCCGAACTCACAGACATTATTTTAACAGTTGTAGAAACTTTAGAGTGTTTTCTATCCAAATCTACGCATACAGCGATTTCAGCATCTTCTACAGCATCTTCACAAGATCCTATGCTGTTCTAGGATTGATTTGCACTTTTAGCACCAAAGTACGTTAATCTCTAGGAGACAGAACGCGTCGCCTTCCTGAGTGGTATGACGGCTGCGTGGTCCCATGGTGTTTATACTTGTGTTCTATTGTTTGAACAGATGAACGTGGTACCTTCAGGCGTTTGGAAATTGCTTGGAAGGATGAACCAGAGGTTTTGGCTGATATCTTTAGATTTTTCCATGATATCAAGCAAAGAGGCACTGAGTTTGAAGGTAGGCCTTGAAATACATCCACAGGTACACCTCCAATTGACTCAAATTATGTCAATTAGCTTATCGGAAGCTGTGTAAAGCCATTAGATAATTTTCTGGAATTCTTCAAGATGTTTAAAGGCACAGCAAACTTAGTGTATGTAAACTTCTGACCCACTGGAATTGTGATATACTGAATAATAAGTGAAATAATCTGTCAGTTGTTGGAAAAGTTACTAGTTACTTGTGTCATGCAAAAAGTAAGTGTCCTAACCAACTTGCCAAAACTATAGTTTGATAACAAGAAAGTTGTGGAGTGGTTGAAAAACAAATTTTAATGATTCCAACCTAAGTGTATATTAACTTCCGACTTCAACTGTATACCTGTTCTGAAAGGCACACCACTAAGCAAGGGGAACCACCAAGCAAGCGGCAATATAAAGACCAAGGAGCTCTCCAAACAGGCCATGGACAATGTTGTGGAGAAGTACAGATCAGGGTTGGGTTATAAAATAAAATCACAAACTTTGAAGATCCCACAGATCACCATTAAATCCGTTTTTAAAAAATTGAAAGAATATGGCACCACAACAAACCTGCCAAGAGAGGGCCGCCCACCAAAACTCATGGACCAGGCAAGGAGGGCATTAATCAGAGAGGCAACAAAGAGACCAAAGATAACCCTGAAGGATCTGCAAAGCTCCACAGTGGAGATTGGAGTATCTGTCCATAGGACCAAATTAAGCTGTACACTCCACAGAGCTGGGCTTTACGGAAGAGTGGCCAGAAAAAGCCACTGCTTAAAGAACAAAATAAGCAAACACGTTTGTTGTTTGCCAAAAGGCATGTGGGAGACTTCTCAAATATATGGAAGAATGTACTCTGGTCAGATGAGGCAAATATTTAGCTTTTTGGCCATCAAGGAAAACGCTGTGTCTGGCGCAAACCCAACCTCTCATCACCCCGAGAACACCATCCCCACAGTGAAGCATGGTGGTGGCAGCATCATGTTGTGGGGATGTTTTTCATCGGCAGGGACTGGGAAACTGGTCAGAATTGAAAGAATGACGAATGGCGCTAAATACAGGGGGATTCTTAAAGGAAACCTGTTTCAGTCTTCCGGAGATTTGAGACAGTGACCGAGGTTCACCTTCCAGCAGGACAATGACCCTAAGCATACTGCTAAAACAACACTTGAGTGGTTTAAGGGGAAACGTTTAAATGTTTTGGAATGGCCTAGTCAAAGCCCAGACCTTAATCCAATTGAGAATCTGTGGGATGACTTAAATATTGCTGAACACCAGCTGAACACATCCAACTTGAAGGAGCTGGAGCAGTTTTGCCTTGAAGAATGGGCAAAAATCCCAGTTGCTATATGTGCCAAGCTTATAGATACATACCCCAAGAGAAATGCAGCTGTAATTGCTGCAAAAGGTGTCTCTACAAAGTAATGACTTTGGGTGGGGGGGGGGGGGGGGTGAATAGTTATGCACTCTCAAGTTCCGTTTTTTGTCTTATTTCTTGATTGTTTCACAATAAAAAATATTTTGCATCTTCAAAGTGGTAGGCATGTTGTGTAAGTCAAATGATATAACCCCCCCCAAAATCCATTTACAAGTTTGTCAATTTTCAAATAAGAATACTTTCCCATTGTTCCTCAAAAATGCAGTGTACAATATACAATTTGATGCTCTTACTTTCTACTTTTATCCAATGTAAAAAAACACCATTTCAAATGTTGATACATAAGACTGAATCCAGGTCGTGAGTCACATATGTGCTTGTAGTGGGGAAAAAATAACCCAAAATAATCTAGCAGTGTTATTAAAAGTCTTATTGAAACATTCAGTGAATGTTTTAATGAGGTTATTCAAACCCCCACTAAAAAATGGATAATTTCCATTCTCAGAGCATTAATAACACCGACCAGGAAAACTTTCAAGAAACCAGAGTAAAACATTCACAGAACCTCCCTGCAACCTAAAAAGAAACATTCCCAGAACAGGTGAAATTTTCACTTCTGTTCTCAGAACATTTAAAAAAACATTCCGTTTACCGGTCAGGAAGCGTATGTCTTCATTCCCACAACCAATGTGAAACCAACAACATACAACAACTTCCAAGGAACTAAATGTGCTAGCTGGGCAGTCGGTTAGCTTCATAACCAAAGTGCAAATACAGCAGGCCAAAACAAAGAGAAGGCCAATCAGTCACATGATAGACAAAAACATGACTGTGATGTTTGGAGGTATTTGACGTTTGGAATGGGAGTAAAAGGTCATTGAACTTCTAAATTGACATAATGACTTTTAAAGGGATAATTCACCCCAAAACCAACATTTTCATCTGACGTTTTAATTCTTCAAAAGTGGTTAAAGTGAAGCTGAGTCCATTCCACACCATCTGTAGTGTACAGTAAAAAGAAATCTGATTCCCAGCACACAGTCTATAGGCTACATATAGAAAAAGCACTGTATCGTATTGAAAGGCTGTAACAAAGCCACAAGGTCTCTCTCTCACAGGCTCTTTGTGGCAGAGAGAATAGGCCGGGACATGGCAGAGTGAAGGTTTTCATCTCTGTCGCCTCTAACAGAGTGGACCCACAGCTTCATATTTTTAAATCAATGCATTGGGCAACAAGACTGCAATCATGTTTTCTCAGTAGCCAAACTCTCCTTTGACCCCACAGCAGCCTGGCCCTGCAGATGAAAGGCCAAGAGAGAGACGACAAAAGAAAGGGAGAAAAAAAACTGAAAAACCTTAGTGGCTTTTTTCCTGCATCTTCTCTCTCTCTCTCTCTAAATTCAATTGAAAGGACTTTATTGACATGGGAAACAGGTGAAATAACTAATAACTAATCAATAACTCTCTCGCTTTCTCTCTCTCTCTCACTCTCTTTCTTTCTTTCTTTCCTCTTTCTTTCTGTCTCTCTCTGTCTCTCTTTGACCACAGGGTCAAAAATCATTAAGTTTCAGACACACAGGCACCATCCAGACCCTTCAAACTCAACTCTGCACTTCGAAGCCAGTTCCACTGCGTTTTTTTCCATTGTTCCCCTCTAATCAGGGACTGATTTAGACCAGGTGTGTTCAATTAACTATCAGGTAGAACAGAAAACCAGCAGGCTCTGGACCTCGTAGGGTAAGAGTTGAATACCTCTGATCCAGACCAACAGACCACCACACTGTTCAGACACATTCAACCCGCGGTTTGTGTGTGTGTGTGTGTGTGCGTGCATGTGTGTGAGTGGGGGTGGGGAGTCTTACCTGTGTGCTTCTTTTGTTCTTCATAAAACATCTGATAGATATGTTCTATCTGACATCCACCAACTGACAGGATCGGTATAATAAATGAGAAATTATAATATTCTCTCAATGCAGAATACAATGCAATATTACACTGGACACACACCTTGTTTAATTTAATCCCTTGAATGGAGGGTGACTGTGCAGACGGATGTCATTTCAATAAAGCTAGCCCTTGATGTTGGTCCTCCAGGGGCCAGGGAGTGTGTGTGCCTGTGTGCATGTGTCTCTCTATGTGTGTATGTGTGTGTCTTGTGGAGTCTCTCTGGCCCTGGGAACAATAGTCTTTTAGAATGTGAGGTTACTGGTGCGCTGACCCCTGTCAAATAGGAGCCATGTTCTGGCATTCCAGGCCTGAACTTTGAGACTGTAGTAGAGCTCAAAGGACACACAGGAAACTCACCGGAGTAATTGGTTATATATTAGCCCAGCCATTCTCCTCTGTTTCAGTGATGGAACATTCCTCAGTGACACTTAGGTGGATGGTGCTGGGACTGCACAGGCTTGGGGGAAAGGGGGGAGGAGAGGAGGAGAAAGTGGGAGAGAGAAAGAGAGAGAGAGAGAGAGGGCGAGAGGATGAGAGGGGGGGAATGAAGAGAAGGAGACTGGGAAGAGTAGGACAGAAGGAGAGAGGGGGGAAGGGGAAGGGGGAGAGTTGTTAGATGAACTTGAGGGGAAGGGGGAGAGTTGTTAGATGAACTTGAGGGGAAGGGGGAGAGTTGTTAGAGGAACTTGAGGGGAAGGGGGAGAGTTGTTAGAGGAACTTGAGGGGAAGGGGGAGAGTTGTTAGAGGAACTTGAGGGGAAGGGGGAGAGTTGTTAGAGGAACTTGAGGGGAAGGGGGAGAGTTGTTAGAGGAACTTGAGGGGAAGGGGGAGAGTTGTTAGAGGAACTTGAGGGGAAGGGGGAGAGTTGTTAGAGGAACTTGAGGGGAAGGTGGAGAGTTGTTAGAGGAACTTGAGGGGAAGGGGGAGAGTTGTTAGAGGAACTTGAGGGGAAGGGGGAGAGTTGTTAGAGGAACTTGAGGGGAAGGGGGAGAGTTGTTAGAGGAACTTGAGGGGAAGGGGGAGAGTTGTTAGAGGAACTTGAGGGGAAGGGGGAGAGTTGTTAGAGGAACTTGAGGGGAAGGGGGAGAGTTGTTAGATGAACTTGAGGGGAAGGGGGAGAGTTGTTAGAGGAACTTGAGGGGAAGGGGGAGAGTTGTTAGATGAACTTGAGGGGAAGGGGGAGAGTTGTTAGAGGAACTTGAGGGGAAGGGGGAGAGTTGTTAGATGAACTTGAGGGGAAGGGGGAGAGTTGTTAGAGGAACTTGAGGGGAAGGGGGAGAGTTGTTAGAGGAACTTGAGGGGAAGGGGGAGAGTTGTTAGAGTAACTTGAGGGGAAGGGGGAGAGTTGTTAGAGGAACTTGAGGGGAAGGGGGAGAGTTGTTAGAGGAACTTGAGGGGAAGGGGGAGAGTTGTTAGAGGAACTTGAGGGGAAGGGGGAGAGTTGTTAGAGGAACTTGAGGGGAAGGGGGAGAGTTGTTAGAGGAACTTGAGGGGAAGGGGGAGAGTTGTTAGAGGAACTTGAGGGGAAGGGGGAGAGTTGTTAGATGAACTTGAGGGGAAGGGGGAGAGTTGTTAGATGAACTTGAGGGGAAGGGGGAGAGTTGTTAGAGGAACTTGAGGGGAAGGGGGAGAGTTGTTAGAGGAACTTGAGGGGAAGGGGGAGAGTTGTTAGAGGAAGTTGGGATCGTGTTGGGATCCTCCCCAGGTTAGAGTCTACATACCTCTAACTCCACCCTGGACTCCTCCTCCATAGCAGTGGATGCAGGTCTTATCTCAGCCCTGCCCATTCAACCCAAAACTTGTTTAAGTAGTTTAAATAACACAGACCTGGCAGGAATAGAGAGTGGTGAATGCACATGCATGCACACACACATGCACGCACACACACACGCACACAGACACACGCACACACACACACGCACACACACTCATGCACGCACGGACACGCACGCACACGCACGCAGACACATGCACGCACGCACGGACACACACACACGCACACACACACACACACACGCACACACAGACACACACACATTCCTTGGTATGTGACCAGAGGGAAGCTCCAAAAGCAATCCATTATGTCGTAAATTGAACAGAAGTTGTCACATCCCCTTTCCGTCAGTGCGTTGAATCCTGGAGGAGACATGAGAACCACAATATACAGGACCAACCAGAGTCCCGAGTCCCAACCCATCTCCTGGATCAGATTGGCGAGGATAAGGCTGGAAGGAAAGGTAAAATAGATAAGTCTAATCAAAAGAGGACCTTCATGCTCTCCCAGAAGCTTGGCTGATGCATTAAACCCGCAATTTCAGACGAACAAAAGGTGTGAAAAGATGTTACATAAAGCTTACTTCATCTTTTTGAGTACAGGACCCATTACACCTTCTGTTTGTCAAAATGGAAAAGTACAACTGTCACTGTCTCATCTGTTCAGTGCTTCCATGTATGAGACTTAACCCTCCGGCTCTCGCTCGGCAAGGTGAGGAGTTGGGAGACGTTTAGTTGCCAGTGATAGACAAATAAGGAAATCTGCCTCCGCTAGCGGAACCCCTCGCCAACAGCCAATAAAATTGCAGGGCGCCAAATACAAATCAACAGAAATCTCATAAATCTAATTTCTCAAACATACAAGTATTAGCCACCATTTTAAAGATACAATTCTCGTTAATCCAGTCACAGTGTCTGATTTCAAAAATTCTTTACAGCGAAAGCTCCACAAACTATTATGTTAGGTCACCACCAATTCACAGATAAACCCAGCCATTTTTCCCGCCGAAGAGAGGAGTCACAAAAAGCACAAATAGAGATAAAATGAATCACTAACCTTTGATGATCTTCATCAGATGACACACATAGGTCTTCATGTTACACAATACATGTATGTTTTGTTCGGTAAAGTTCATATTTATATCCAAAAATCGTATTTTACATTGGCGTGTTAGATTTAGTAGTTCCAAAACATGCAGTGATATTGCAGAGAGCCACATGAATTCACAGAAATACTCATAAATGTTGATGAAAATACAGCTATTATACACGAAACTTTAGATACAATTCTCCTTAATGCAACCACTGTGTCAGACTTTTAAAAAACTGTACGGAAAAAGCATTATCTGAGAACAGCGCTCAGAGCCAAACCAGCCAGAGAAATATCCGCCATGTTGGTTAGTCAACATTATTCATAAATAGCATTAGATATATGCACTTACCTTTGATGATCTTCATCAGAATGCTCTCCCAGGAATCGCAGTTCTACAATAAATGCTTGTTTTGTTCGATAATGTCCATCATTTATGTCCATTTATGTCCAATAACTTCTTTTGTTAGGGCGTTTGGTAAACAATCCAAAAGCGCAATCTGGTCCATTCGGACGAAACGTTCAAAAAGTTATATTACAGGTCAAAGAAACTTGTCAAACTAAGTATAGAATCAATCTTTAGGATGTTTTTATCATAAAAGTTCAATAATGTTCCAACCGGAGAATTCCATTGTCTGTAGAAATGCACTGGAACGAGAGCAACCTCTCAAGTGAAAGCGCGTGACTGAGAACGAGGCTGTAGGCAGACCCCTTAGTAAAACAGCTCCCATCCGGCCCCCCTTCACATGAGAAGCCTGAAACAACGTTCTAAAAACGGTTGACATCTAGTGGAAGCCTTGGGAAGTGAAAAATAACCCATATCCCACTGTGTATTCGATAGGGGTGAGTTCATAAACTACAAACCTCAGATTTCACACTTCCTGTTTGGATTTTTTCTCAGGTTTTTGCCTGCCATATGAGTTCTGTTATACTCACAGACATCATTCAAACAGTTTTAGAAACTTCAGAGTGTTTTCTATCCAATACTAATAATAATATGCATATATTAGCATCTGGGACTGAGTAGGAGGCAGTTCACTCATGCTATTCATCCAAAAGTGAAAATGTTGCCCCCTATCCCAAACAAGATATGCACCTGTTCAAATACTATAATGAATGAATCACTGATCTTAATTTTTATTTATTTATTTCACCTTTATTTAACCAGGTAGGCTAGTTGAGAACAAGTTCTCATTTACAACTGTGACCTGGCCAAGAATAAAGCAAAGCAGTTTGACACATAGAACAACACAGAGTTACACATGGAATAAACAAACATACAGTCAATAATACAGTAGAAAAAGTATATATACAGTGTGTGCAAATGAGGTAAGATAAGGGAGGTAAGGCAATAAATAGGCCATGGTGGGGAAATAATTACAATATACCAATTAAACACTGGAGTGATTGATGTGCAGAAGATGAATGTGCAAGTAGAGATAATGGGGTGCAAAGGAGCAAGATAAATACATAAATACAGTATAAATACAATATGGGTATCTGACGTGATTTGGATTGGTACAAGCTTTACTTAAGCAATAAGGCACGAAGGAGTGGCCAATATACCACAGCTAAGGGCTGTTCTTGGATACAGCTCTTAGCCGTGGTATATTGGCCATATACCACAAACCCCCGAGGTGCCTTATTGCTATTATAAACTGGTTACCAACGTAATTAGAGCAGTAAAAATGCATGTGTTGTCATACCCGTGGTATACAGTCTGACATACCATGGTTGTCAGCCAATCAGCATTCAGGGCTCAAACGATCCATTTTATAATTTTGCTCATCTAATGGTGTCAGATTGATTACTTTGATTACCCCTGTACCATTCCATTCTCCAACGCACACACACCTTCCCCCATCCAGTCCGCACAACCATCGCCTCCCGCTTTCCTCTGAAGGACTAGGACTGAACTCTGACCCTCCTGAAAGAGCATGTTAAATGCCTGTTTAATCCCTGTGTGTGTGTGTGTGTGTGTGTGTGTGTGTGTGTGTGTGTGTGTGTGTGTGTGTGTGTGTGTGTGTGTGTGTGTGTGTGTGTGTGTGTGTGTGTGTGTGTGTGTGTGTGTGTGTGTGTGTGTGTGTGTGTGTGTGTGTGGTTCCCATGTAGACACCTTGGGATACATCTTGTCTCAGCCTATCATATCACTCTGACTGATCACACTACCTAGAGCTTTTCCACTCTGTGACATGAGTCGTTGACCAAAGTCTAATTCCCGGGTCGTCTACGTCTACTAGTGTATGTTATCTTGTAGTGGTAACACCAGTCCTTTTCCCCAGACATGGTTACTCATCACACAAGAGTGGTACACTGGGACACCTTCATTACACTAGCAGTGATTTGAGCAGAGCTGATTATATAACCTTTATAGAGCAGACAGATGCACACTGGTGTTCTATTGGGATCCAAAGCATGGCACACTGAAATTGGCATGAACCTAAGTGTGCGAACGGAAGCTTCTTTCCTTTCTGTAAGTCATGCATCTTTCCACACAATAGCTTCTTTGTAGGGCATATTTCACAGTTTTTAGACAAATGAACTATAACCATGAGAAGAGCTATATCACTGGTCAATCACTGGCATGCAATTTGTTTTTGTAGCACCACTCAACCCTGGGGTTCACCTTTGGGTGGTATATTGAAGAATGCACCCCTGGTTCAACACTGATAACCCGGGATGTGATTCAACACGTCCTGTTTATCTCTCCATAAGAGCCAGTGTGTGAGTGTGTGAACTCCTCGGCATGTCGACAGTGTTCTGTGTGTGTTCTGTGTGTGTTCTGTGTGTATTCTGTGTGTGTTCTGTGTGTGCTCTGTGTGTGTTCTGTGTGTGTTCTGTGTGTATTCTGTGTGTGTTCTGTGTGTATTCTGTGTGTGTTCTGTGTGTGTTCTGTGTGTGTTCTGTGTGTATTCTGTGTGTGTTCTGTGTGTATTCTGTGTGTGTTCTGTATGTGTTCTGTGTGTGTTCTGTGTGTGTTCTGTGTGTGTTCTGTGTGTATTCTGTGTGTGTTCTGTGTGTGTTCTGTGTGTGTTCTGTGTGTGTTCTGTGTGTGTTCTGTGTGTATTCTGTGTGTGTTCTGTGTGTGTTCTGTGTGTGTTCTGTGTGTGTTCTGTGTGTGTTCTGTGTGTATTCTGTGTGTATTCTGTGTGTGTTCTGTGTGTGTTCTGTGTGTGTTCTGTGTGTGTTCTGTGTGTGTTCTGTGTGTGTGTGGGTTGGTGGTTGGAGAAGGATGTGGGAAAACAATAGAAAAATCATGTTTCTTTATGTGGGTGGAGGGCATAAGAGAAATACACATTCATTTTACATGGCTTCAAATCAAATCAAATCGTATTGGTCACATACACATGGTTAGCAGATGTTATTGTGAGTGTAGTGAAATGCTTATGCTTCTAGATCTGACAGTGCAGCAGTATCTAACAGGTAATCTCTAACAATTCCACAACAAAACCTAATATCTAACAAATTCCACTACAAAGCCTAATACAAACATTAGTCATGGTCAGTCCAACAGAGATAGGCTATGATGGCAACTCCATATGGTTCCTTGAAGAGGATGACGATGATGATAATGATGGTGATGATGATAATGATGATGGTAATAATGATGTGGATGATGATGAAAATGGTAATAATGATGATGATGATAATGGAAATAATGATGATGATGATGATGATAATGATGCTGGTAATAATGCTGCTGCTGATGATGGTAATAATGCTGCTGTTGATGATGGTAATAATGATGATGCTGATAATGATGATGGTAATAATGATGATGTAATAATGATGATTATGATGATGATGGTAATAATGATGATGTAATAATGATGATTATGATGATGATAATGATGGTGATGATGATAATGATGATGGTAATAATGATGTGGATGATGATGAAAATGGTAATAATGATGATGATGATAATGGAAATAATGATGATGATGATGATGATAATGATGCTGGTAATAATGCTGCTGCTGATGATGGTAATAATGCTGCTGTTGATGATGGTAATAATGATGATGCTGATAATGATGATGGTAATAATGATGATGTAATAATGATGATTATGATGATGATGGTAATAATGATGATGTAATAATGATGATTATGATGATGATGGTAACAATGCTGATGATGATAATGATAATGGTAATAATGATGATGATGATGATAATGGTGGTAATAATGATGATTATGATGATGATGATGGAAATAATAATGATGATAATGATGATGGTAATAATGATGATTATGATGATGATGGAAATAATGATGATGATGATACTGATGATGGTAATAATGCTGCTGCTGATGATGATGGTGATAATGATGATGATGATAATGATGATAAATGATGATGATGGTAATAATGATGATGATGATGATGGTGATGATACATGATGATTATGGTAATAATGATGATGATGATGATGATGATGATGGTGATGATAAATTATGATGATGGTAATAATGATAATGATGATGATGATGATGGTAATAATGATGATGATGGTAATAATGATGATGATGATGATGATGATGATGGTGATGATAAATGATGATGATGGTAATAATGATGATGATGATGGTGATGATAAATGATGATGATGGTAATACTGATGATGATGATGAGGATGATGATGATGGTAATAATGATGATGATGGTAATAATGATGATGATGATGATGATGGTGATGATAAATGATGATGATGGTAATAATAATGATGATGATGATGATGATGATGATGATGGTAATAATGATGATGATGGTGATGATAAATGATGACGATGGTAATAATGATGATGATGATGATGGTGATGATAAATGATAAATGATGGTAATAATGCTGCTGCTGATGATGGTGATGGTAATAATCAAATCAAATCAAATTGTATTTGTCACATACACATGGTTAGCAGATATTAATGCGAGTGTAGCGAAATGCTTGTGCTTCTAGTTCCGACAATGCAGTAATAACCAACGAGTAATCAAACCTAACAATTCCACAACTACATTTACATTTACATTTAAGTCATTTAGCAGACGCTCTTATCCAGAGCGACTTACAAGTTGGAGAGCGACTTACAAGTTGGACTACTACCTTATACACACACAAGTGTAAAGGGATAAAGAATATGTACATAAAGATATATGTATGAGTGATGGTGCAGAACGGCATAGGCAAGATGCAGTAAAGCTGGTGGATGGAGGGCAAGCTTTTACATAGTACATATGAGATGAGTAATGTAGGGTATGTAAACATAAAAGTGCATAGTTTAAAGTGGCTAGTGATACATGTATTACATAAAGATGGCAAGATGCAGTAGATGATATAGAGTACAGTATATACATATACATGATATTAAGTGGCATTGTTTAAAGTGGCTAGTGATACATTTTTGATCAATTTCCATCAATTCCATTATTAAAGTGAGCTGGAGTTGAGTCAGTATGTTGGCAGCAGCCACTCGATGTTAGTGGTGGCTGTTTAACAGTCTGATGGCCTTGAGATAGAAGCTGTTTTTCAGTCTCTCGGTCCCAGCTTTGTTGCACCTGTACTGACCTCGCCTTCTGGATGATAGCGGGGTGAACAGGCAGTGGCTCGGGTGGTTGTTGTCCTTGATGATCTTTATGGCCTTCCTGTGACATCGGGTGGTGTAGGTGTCCTGGAGGGCAGGTAGTTTGCCCCCAGTGGTGCGTTGTGCAGACCTCACTACCCTCTGGAGAGCCTTACGGTTGTGGACGGAGCAGTTGCCGTACCAGGCGGTGATACAGCCCGACAGGATGCTTTTGGTGACAAGCCGAATTTCTTCGGCCTCCTGAGGTTGAAGAGGCGCTGCTGCGCCTTCTTCACAACGCTGTCTGTGTGGGTGGACCAATTCAGTTTGTCCGTGATGTGTATGCTGAGGAACTTAAAACTTACTACCCTCTCCACTACTGTCTCGTCGATGTGGATAGGGGGGTGCTCCCTCTGATGTTTCCTGAAGTCCACAAACATCTCCTTTGTTTTGTTGACGTTGAGTGTGAGGTTATTTTCCCAATTTTCCTAATGATGATGATAATGATGATGGTGATCATGCTGATGATGATAATGATGATGGTGATCATGCTGATGATGATAATGATGATGGTGATGCATTGTTTCTAGATTTTTTTCACTTCTCAAAGTCCTTGTAAGGGGGTAACTCACATCTCCCATATGGATATGCATCCAGGACGTCAAGAAATGCCTTCAAAACCAGCCACTAGGGGCAACAGTGAGCACTATTATAATAAAGTAGGCTTTGGTTTGCTAGGGTGTTGTGGACAGGGGAAGTGGATCAGAAGGTTGTGTGTTCAATCCCAGTCATGGCCACTGGAAGTCCTGAACTTCATGTTTTAGCCCTATCCCAAACCTTAACACTTACCGTAACCATTTAGAATGAGTGCCTAAACTTAACCAATAATTAACTTCAACATTTCAAGTTTGGAGAAACGGAGCGAAACAGAGCAGCACTTCGAAATGTGACGTTTGGAGAACGTGAGACTGTGAGAGCTTGTTGGGATATTTATGTCTATTTCGTACAGAAAAGAACACAGGAATCGAACCTTGAAAGGAATGTGAATTAAGCACAGAAGGTTGGTGGGAAGAACAGGCATGGAACATGGTAACGACTGGAGTGGAATCAGTGGAATGGTATGAAACACATCAAACACATGGTTTCTAACTGTTTGATGCCATTCCATTTGCTCCGTTCCGGTCATTATTATGAGTCGTCCTCCCATCAGCAGCCTCCACTGACAGAGCAATATCAATTATCCAACAGTATAATCTTACTCTTATCATATGAATTTAAACGTTAAGGTAACTGACTGAGATATATCTGCATTTTGTAATGCTGTGTGTGGGTGTTCATAGGGGGACATATGAAGCCATTTGGTGAACAGCATCGCCACCATCAGGTCCATCTTGGAATGACATTCCTTACAGCTCTCCTTCATTTTTGACCACAGCAACTTTTGACCACAACCAAAACATTCATGCTGAATCCCAGATCGACCCCATAGAGACAGGCCCCTAGCCACTCCTGTAGATCTGAAACCATAGGAGAAGTGTAAGCAATGGTGAAAATTCCACCCAGTTTATTAGTAGTCAAGGTGAAGCAATTACCGTTTCTCTTAAACCCTATCTGATGCTCTGAGATAAGAGTTCCTGGGCGCTAAGGGCTAAGGGTCGATTTCAGTTCATGTCTTCCTCTAGTGAAGAAAAGTGTCCTGAACTTACAATCATAATCCAAGTGAGATCAGCTGTATTGGCATTATCTCTCTAGCACTGTTCTCTCTTCCTCATCCACCCCCCTTCAGCAGTGTCTATAAGAGATGGGATATATGGTTGTCTCCTAGCAGACGTGTGCTAACATGGACAGAGGGGGTAATTTGTGGTCTCTTAACAATGATCTGTGGGTAGTTTATAATGCCTTCCTAGCCTAATCTTCACCGCCAAATAGACAGTTACACATACCCGTCTATGTGAACAGAATGTGTCTAATAGCCTAGTTACTGCAGTTACAGTATAATACCGCAGAGGTAAAGATGACAGTGAATACTTAATTTATCCTCATAAAGTAAATTAGGTTTGCCACAAGTTCAAGCAGACAGACAGACAGACATTACCAAGGATACTGATGGCTTTTGGAACAGAGTGTTAGTTAGAGTGAAACCTAGCACAATGGAAAAATCTAATGATTTATTCTGAAAATATTAAAATAGCATGGGAGACCAAGAAAAACAAATTGGTACAATGTAAGGCCATCTGGCGAACAATAATAAAGTCACTAGGGACGGAGGTGTGAGCGTGCTGATCTGGCCAGAGGAGATGGAGGTGTGAGCATGCTGATCTGGCCAGAGGAGATGGAGGTGTGAGCATGCTGATCTGCCCAGAGGAGATGGAGGTGTGAGCGTGCTGATCTGGCCAGAGGAGATGGAGGTGTGAGCGTGCTGATCTGGCCAGAGGAGATGGAGGTGTGAGCATGCTGATCTGGCCAGAGGAGATGGAGGTGTGAGCGTGCTGATCTGGCCAGAGGAGATGGAGGTGTGAGCGTGCTGATCTGGCCAGAGGAGATGGAGGTGTGAGCGTGCTGATCTGGCCAGAGGAGATGGAGGTGTGAGCGTGCTGATCTGGCCAGAGGAGATGGAGGTGTGAGCATGCTGATCTGGCCAGAGGAGATGGAGGTGTGAGCATGCTGATCTGGCCAGAGGAGATGGAGGTGTGAGCGTGCTGATCTGGCCAGAGGAGATGGAGGTGTGAGCGTGCTGATCTGGCCAGAGGAGATGGAGGTGTGAGCGTGCTGATCTGGTCAAAGGAGATGGAGGTGTGAGCGTGCTGATCTGGCCAGAGGAGATGGAGGTGTGAGCGTGCTGATCTGGCCAGAGGAGATGGAGGTGTGAGCGTGCTGATCTGGCCAGAGGAGATGGAGGTGTGAGCGTGCTGATCTGGCCAGAGGAGATGGAGGTGTGAGCGTGCTGATCTGGTCAGAGGAGATGGAGGTGTGAGCGTGCTGATCTGGTCAGAGGAGATGGAGGTGTGAGCATGCTGATCTGGCCAGAGGAGATGGAGGTGTGAGCATGCTGATCTGGCCAGAGGAGATGGAGGTGTGAGCGTGCTGATCTGGCCAGAGGAGATGGAGGTGTGAGCGTGCTGATCTGGTCAGAGGAGATGGAGGTGTGAGCGTGCTGATCTGGTCAGAGGAGATGGAGGTGTGAGCGTGCTGATCTGGCCAGAGGAGATGGAGGTGTGAGCGTGCTGATCTGGTCAGAGGAGATGGAGGTGTGAGCGTGCTGATCTGGCCAGAGGAGATGGAGGTGTGAGCGTGCTGATCTGGCCAGAGGAGATGGAGGTGTGAGCGTGCTGATCTGGCCAGAGGAGATGGAGGTGTGATCACGTTGGTCTGGTCAGAGGAGATGGAGATGTGATCACGTTGGTCTGCTCAGAGGAGATGGAGGTGTGAGCACGCTGATCTGGTCAGAGGAGATGGAGGTGTGAGCGTGCTGATCTGGTCAGAGGAGATGGAGGTGTGAGCGTGCTGATCTGGCCAGGGGAGATGGAGGTGTGAGCGTGCTGATCTGGCCAGAGGAGATGGAGGTGTGAGCGTGCTGATCTGGCCAGAGGAGATGGAGGTGTGATCACGTTGGTCTGGTCAGAGGAGATGGAGGTGTGATCACGTGGGTCTGGTGAGAGGAGACGGAGGTATTTTTCATGTGTTTGTTTGTATTTGGTGTTAAAAAACAACAACAAAAAAACAAAAAAATGATGAAACCTCTGCTGACTACTCTGTAGTCTGGAATGTAGAATGCCTACCCATAAGGAATTCATAAGTGGCACCTTTGTCTGGTCCACAAGGAAAAAACATTGCAGGGCCATGATTCAGACCACTGGCATCTCTGAGCCACTAGATGGAAGACTAATCTAAAGTACCTTACCTGTGCTCTTTCTAAGTTCATCTCAATCAGACCTGGCTCAAATAGCTCTAGTACTTGCAAGTGGAGTCATGATGACCAAACTGCCTTTCCCTGTCTCCTTTAGTGATCTGAGGGGGTAGGAGTCAGAGGAAGTGGCTAAAGAGGCTCCTTGTTCTTTCCAAGATGGCGTAGCAGTCAGGTGTCTTTTGTCTTCGTCTTGTCGTGTCCCGTGTATATACGTATCTGTTTATATATTTTTTCTTTGCATGTATTTTTTATATTTTTCTTAACCCCAACTTCAACATACTCTCCTGTAACCCGCCTCACCCAATGTGGTATGGATCTGCAATTTTCTTTACTTCAGAACCGGAACCCCCAACAGAAGCTTGCCAGCTAACTAGCTACTAGCTAGTAGTCAGCTAGACACTGCTAGCAGTCATCAGCTAACCTTTAGCCTGGACAACTCCTGCCAGTCTGCACAATGCGATTCAACCCAGAGCGTATCGGACTTCTTACTCTCCATATCCCTGGATTCCTACCGCAAGCTCTGAACCTCTTCACCCGGATCATCGCAACTAGCTAGCTGCTATCCAATTGGCTTCTCCTGGCTAACATCTCTGTCCCGAAGCAAGCACCAATTAGCCTGGAGCTGGCTTATGCTAGGCCCATCTCCCGGCTAGCTGAAGAGGTCCATCAGCCACTCCTTGGGCTACAATACCTATTTTGCCAATTGGCCTGGACCCCTTTAATTGCCAATACGGAGCCCCGCCGATCCATCACGACTAGACTACCGACGTAATCCGCCCAAGGGGGTTATTCAACTGGCTCCCCCGTTGCGACGTCCCCTGAATGCCCATCTGCTAGCCTTCTAGCTGCGGCCCGCTAGCTGTCTAGAGCATACCGGACTGTTGGCTGAAGAGGTCCATCAGCCAATTTTTTGGGCTACTATACCTATTTTGCCAATTGGCCTGGACCCTTTTACTACACTGAGCCCTGCTGATCTATCAAGACTGATCTGCCAATGTAACTGCACGAAGGGGCTACAACTGACTTCTTCCGTCGCAACGTCCCTCTAAGGTCCTTCTGCTAGCATCGGCCCGCTAGCTGTCTGAATCAAAGTGTCTCCAGCTCACTGGATCCAATGATCACTCGGCTACGCATGCCTCTCCCTAATGTCAATATGCCTTGTCCACTGCTGTTTTGGTTAGTTATTATTGCCTTATTTCACTGTAGAGAATCTAGCCCTGCTCAATACGCCTTAGCTAACCCTTTAGTTCCACCTCCCACACATGCGGTGACCTCACCTGGTTTACATGATGTTTCTAGAGACAATATCTCTCTCATCGTCACTCAATGCATAGGTTTACCTCCACTGTATTTACATCCTACCATACCTTTGTCTGTACATTATGCCTTGAATCTATTCTACCGTGCACAAAAACCTGCTCCTTTTACTCTCTGTTCCGAACGTATTAGATGGCCAGTTCATATAGCCTTTAGTCGTATCCTTATCCTACTCCTACTCTGTTGCTCTGGTGATGTAGAGGTTAATGCAGGCCCTGCAGTGCCTAGCTCCACACCCATTCCCCAGGAACTCTCATTTGTTGACTTCTGTAACCGTAAATGCCTTGGTTTCATAAATGTTAACATTAGAAGCCTCCTCCTTAAGTTTGCTTTACTCACTTAGCACACTCTGCCAACCCGGATGTCCTAGCCGTGTCTGAATCCTGGCTTAGAAAGACCACCAAAAACCCTGAAATTTCCATCCCTAACTATAACACTTTCCGACAAGATAGAACTGCCAAAGGGGGCGGAGTTGCAATCTGCTGCAGAGATAGCCTGTAGAGTTCTGTCTTACTATCCAGGTCTGTGCCCAAACAATTTGAGCTTCTACTTTTAAAAATCCACCTTTTCCAGAAACAAGTCTCTCACTGTTGCCGCTTGCTATAGACCACCTTCTGCCTCCAGCTATGCCCTGGACACCATATGTGAATTGATTGCCCCCATCTATCTTCAGAGCTCGTGCTGTTAGGTGACCTAAACTGGGATATGCTTAACACATCCTACAATCTAAGCTTGATGCCCTCAATCTCACACAAATTATTCATGAACCTACCAGGTACAACCCCAAATCCGTAAACACGGGCACCCTCATAGATATCATCCTAACCAACCTGCCCTCCAAATACACCTCTGCTGTTTTTAACCAGGATCTCAGCGATCACTGCCTCATTGCCTGCGTCCGTAATGCGTCTGCGGTCAAATGACCACCCCTAATCAAATCAAATTTCAAATAAAATGTATTTATATAGCCCTTCTTACATCAGCTGATATCTCAAAGTGCTCTACAGAAACCCAGCCTAAAACCCCAAACAGCAAGCAATGCAGGTGTAGAAGCATGGTGGCTAAGAAAAACTCCCTAGAAAGGCCAGAACCTAGGAAGAAACCTAGAGAGGAACCATGTTATGAGGGGTGGCCAGTCCTCTTCTGGCTGTGCCGAGTTTTTTTTATTTTTTATTTATTTTACCGTTATTTTACCAGGTAAGTTGACTGAGAACACATTCTCATTTGCAGCAACGACCTGGGGAATAGTTACAGGGGAGAGGGATGAATGAGCCAATTGTAAACTGGGGATTATTAGGTGACCGTGATGGTTGAGGGCCAGATTGGGAATTTAGCCAGGACACCGGGGTTAACACCCCTACTCTTACGATAAGTGCCATGGGATCTTTAATGACCTCAGAGAGTCAGGACACCCGTTTAACATCCCATCCGAAAGACGGCACCCTACACAGAGCAGTGTCCCCAATCACTGCCCTGGGGCATTGGGATCTTTGTTTAGACCAGAGGAAAGAGTGCCTCCTACTGGCCCTCCAACACCACTTCCAGCAGCACCTGGTCTCCCATCCAGGGACTGACCAGGACCAACCCTGCTTAGCTTCAGAAGCAAGCCAGCAGTGGTATGCAGGGTGGTATGCTGCTGACTAGTGGAGTGGAGATTATAACAGAACATGGCCAAGATGTTCAAATGTTCATAGATGACCAGCAGGGTCAAATAATAATAATCACAGTGGATGTCGAGGGTGCAACAGGTCAGCACCTCAGGAGTAAATGTCAGTTGGCTTTTCATAGCTGATCATTCAGAGTATCTCTACCGCTTCTGCTGTCTTTAGAGAGTTGAAAACAGCAGGCCTGGGACAGGTAGCACGTCCGGTGAACAGGTCATGGTTCCATAGCCGCAGGCAGAACAGTGGAAACTGGAGCAGCAGCACGGCCATTTGGACTGGGGAAAGCAAGGAGTCATCATGCCAGGTAGTCCTGAGGCATGGTCCTAAGGCTCAGGTCCTCAGAGTGCGAGAGAGAAAGAAAGAAAGAAAGAAAGAAAGAGAGATAGAGAGAGAGAGAGAAAGAGAGAAAGAGAGAGAGAATTAGAGAGAGCATACTTAAATTCACACAGGACACCGGATAAGACAGGAGAAAGACTCCAGATATAACAGACTGACCCTAGCCCCCCGACACATAAGTTACTGCAGCATAAATACTGAAGACTGAGACAGGAGGGGTCGGGAGACACCAAACAGGCAGAATATAACCCCACCCATTCATCACTGTCAAATGATCCCTAAAACACTTCAGCGAGCAGGCCTTTGTAATCGACCTGGCCCGGGTACCCTGGAGGGATATTGACCTCATTCCGACAGTAGAGAATGCCTGGTTATTCTTTAAAAGTGCTCTCCTCACCACCTTAAATAAGCATGCCCCATTCAAAATTGTTTGAACCAGGAACAGATATAGCCCTTATTTAACTCCAGACCTGACTGCCTTTGACTAGCACAAAAACATCCTGTTGCGTACTGCATTAGCATCGAATAGCCCCCGCGATTTGCAACTTTTCAGGGAAGTTAGGAACCAATATACACAGTCAGTTAGGAAAGCAAAGGCTAGCTTTTTCAAACAGAAATTTGCATCCTGTAGCACAAACTTCAAAAAGTTCTGGGACACTGTAAAGTCCATGGAAAATAAGAGCTTCTCCTCCTAGCTGCCCACTGCACTGAGGCTAGGTAACACTGTCACCACCGATAAATCCATGATAATTGAGAATTTCAATGCTTTCCACCCCGGTTAAAAGCCCTGCACCCCCCAGAGCAACTTGCCCAAGCCTCCCCCATTTCTCTTTCACCCAAATCCAGATAGCTGATGTCTGAAAGAGCTGCAACATCTGGACCCCTACAAATCAGCCGGGCTAGACAATCTGGCCCCTCTCTTTCTAAAATGATCCGCCCAAATTGTTGCAACCCCTATTACTAGCATGTTCAACCTTCTTTCGTATCGTCTGAGATACCCACAGATTGGAAAGCTGCCGCGGTCATCCCCCTCTTCAAAGCGGGAGACATTCTAGACCCAAACTGTTACAGACCTATATCTCTCCTACCCTGCTTTTCTAAGGTCTTCGAAAGCCAAGGTAACAAACAGATCACTCACCATTTCGAATCCCACCGTATCTTCTCCGCGATGCAATCCGGTTTCCGAGCTGGTCATGGATGCACGTCAGCCACGTTCAATGTCCTAAACAATATCATAACCGCCATCGATAAGAGACAATACTGTGCAGCTGTATTCATCAACCTGGCCAAGGCTGTCGACTCTGTCAGTCTCCACATTCTTATCAGCAGACTCAACAGCCTTGGTTTCTCAAATGACTGCCTCGCCTGGTTCACCAACTACTACTCAGACAGAGTTCAGTGTGTCAAATCGGAGGGCCTGTTGTCCGGACCTCTGGCAGTCTCTAAGGGGGTGCCACAGGGTTCAATTCTCAGGCCTACTTATTTCTCTGTATACATCAATGATGTCGCTCTTGCTGCTGGTGATTCTCTGATCCACCTCTATGCAGACAACACCATTTTGTATACTTCTGGCCCTTCTTTGGACACTGTGTTAACAAACCTCCAGACAAGCTTCAATGGTCCCGTGTGGCTCAGTTGGTAGAGCATGGCGCTTGCAACGCCAGGGTTGTGGGTTCATTCCCCACGGGGGGACCAGGATGAATATGTATGAACTTTCCAATTTGTAAGTCGCTCTGGATAAGAGCGTCTGCTAAATGACTTAAATGTAAATGTAAATGCCATACAACTCTCCCTCCGTGGCCTCCAACTGCTCTTAAATGCAAGTAAAACTAAATGCATGCTCTTCAACCGATCGCTGCCCGTACCTGCCCGCCCGTCCAGCATCACTACTCTGGACCGTTCTGACTTAGAATATGTGGACAACTACAAATACCTAGGTGTCTGAATGTAAACTCTCCTTCCAAACTTACATTAAGCATCTCCAATCCAAATCTAGAATCGGCTTCCTGTTTCACAACAAAGCATCCTCCACTCATGCTGCCAAACATACCCTCGTAAAACTGACTATCCTACCGATCCTTGACTTTGGCGATGTCATTTACAAAATAGCCTCCAACACTCTACTCAGCAAATTGGATGCAGTCTATCACAGTGCCATCCGTTTTGTCACCAAAGCCCCATATACTACCCACCACTGCGACCTGTATACTCTCGTTGGCTGGCCCTCGCTTCATATTCGTCGCCAAACCCACTGGATCCAGTTCATCTATAAGTCTTTGCTAGGTAAAGCCCCGCCTTATCTCAGCTCACTGGTCACCATAGCAGCACCCACCCGTAGCACGCCATCCAGCAGGTATATCTCACTGGTCACCCCCAAAGCCAATTCCTCCTTTGGCTGCCTTTCCTTCCAGTTCTCTGCTGCCAATGACTGGAACGAACTGCAAAGATCACTGAAGCTGAAGACTCATATCTCCCTCACTAACTTTAAGCACCAGCTGTCAGAGCAACTCACAGATCACTGCAGCTGTACATAGCCCATCGGTAAATAGCCCATCCAACTGCCCATCATCCCCCATACTGTTATTTATTTTATTTATTTTGCTCCTTTGCACCCCAGTATCTCTACTTGCACACTCATCTTCTGCACATCTATCACTCCAGTTTTTCATTGCTATATTGTAATTATTTCACCACTATGGCCTATTTATTCCCTTACCTCCCTTATCCTACCTCATTTGCACACACTGTGTATAGACTTTTTCTATTGTATTTTTGACTGCATATTTGTTTATTCCATATGTTGTTGTTTATGTCACACTGCTTTGCTTTATCTTGGTCAGGTCACAGTTGTAAATGAGAACTTGTTCTCAACTGACCTCCCTGGTTAAATAAATGTGAAATAAAATAGAGAAAGAAAATAAGAATCGAACCTTGAAAGGAATGTGAATTAAGCACAGAAGGTTGGTGGGACCTTAATTGGGGAGAACAGGCGGCTGGTGGTAACGACTGGAGCGGAATCAGTGGAATGGTATGAAACACATCAAACACATGGTTTCTAACTGTTTGATGCCATTCCATTTGCTCCGTTCCGGTCATTATTATGAGTCGTCCTCCCATCAGCAGCCTCCAATGTAATGAAGTGACCAAGAGTTGGCAATGTTCTACACATAATCCACTGAAGAGGGTCTGTATGAATCTCACTGGTCACATGGAAGAGCCAAGGTAAGTACCATAGGTAGAATATTTTCTGATACTTCTGTGTGTGTGTGTGTGTTCTGTCCAGGTTTGTTTTACCTGGTGCTAAAATTCTAACCTTCCATTCAACTCGATTTATTTAGGTTTAAGTTTATTCTGGCATTTGACAAATATTTAAAGTAAAAATCTGCATTCAACAGGTGTTTTAGATGATAGCTTTTAGGTGTTGTTTGCCATTCTTACTGTAACAATGCCACACACACACACACACACACACACACACACACACACACACACACACACACACACACACACACACACACACACACACACACACACACACACACACACACACACACACACACACACACACACACACACACACACACACACACACACACACACACAACACACCCTCTAAGCAGTAGCAGATAAGGAAATTGCATAATGGAACCAGCCATAATTAAACAAGGTTAATTGTTTATGTTAGTCCCACAGACAGTCACTACCCTGATTGAAACTTGATTAAAAATGGAGTTCCTTCTGGTAGACAATATTGAGTCGGAACTCTAGACAATAAGCCTATGAACACTGTGCAACATTTCTCTCCCCCTTATCCTGAGTATAAGAGGAGTATAACAGGCCACTGACTGACTGTGCTCTGCCCACGCCCAATAACATGCCTACTGCTGAACGTATTTAGGTCCTAAGAGCTTGTGTCTCCAGACAGATGTTAGCTGCTACTCTCTCTCTCTGTCTGGGAATGATGATGTCACTGGAAAGAATGTCCAGAATGAGTGTACTGACTGAATCAGCTCTGTGTCATTTGTCTCCCCCTGGCTTTATATGGCTGTTGAGACCTTAGAGACCACTGATGGAGTCTGTTACTCACGTTAGCCATGGCCATTTCTGATGATGTCATGACTCTACTAACCTCCCAGGCTGAATGGTGGCTGGTGAGAGCTATAGAGGCTACCTACACAGCATGACTTTATCCTACTATTCTAGGAAGAAATATTATCAGACAATAATTTTGGGGGGGAGAATTAACCTCTAATTCCTCCCAAACCCGGATCCGGGAGCACCCCCCACAGTAAAAAAGCTGACTAGCATAGCCTAGCATAGCGTCACAAGTAAATACTAGCATCTAAATATCATTAAATCACAAGTCCAAGACACCAGATGAAAGATACACATCTTGTGAATCCAGCCATCATTTCTGATTTTTAAAATGTTTTACAGGGAAGACACAATATGTAAATCTATTAGCTAACCACGTTAGCAAAAGACACCACTTTTTTTACTCCACCAGTTTTTTACTCCATCAGTAGCCATCACTAATTCGACCAAATAAAGATATAAATAGCCACTAACCAAGAAACAAGTTCATAAGATGACAGTCTGATAACATATTTATTGTATAGCATATGTTTTTTTAGAAAAATGTGCATATTTCAGGTATAAATCACAGTTCTACATTGCAGCTGCAATCTGAAATAGTGCCGAAGCTGCCAGAATAATTACAGAGACCAACGTCAAATACCTAATTACTCATCTTAAAACATTTCTGAAAAATACACAGCGTACAGCAAATGAAAGCCCAACATCTTGTGAATCCAGCCAATATGTCAGATTTTTTAAGTGTTTTACAGCGAAAACACAATATAGCATTATATTAGCTTAGCACAATAGCCAGAAACACAAGCAATTTACCAGCAGCACAGGTTAGCGATCGTAACAATACAGCAAAAGATATATAATTTTTGACTAACCTTGATATACTTCGTCAGATGACAGTCCTGTAACATCATATTACACAATGCACATAGGTTTTGTTCGAAAATTTGCATATTTAGCAGCACAAATTGTGGTTATACAATGTGATGAGTGGCAACAGGTCATGCATTCTGGTCGGCGCCATCTTGGAAAGGCACCTAAGTTTACGATTATTTATCGATTAGATTGACTAAAAAATACAGGTTGGACAGCAAATGAAAGATGCATTAGTTATTAATGCAACCGCTGAGTTAGATTTTTAAAATTAACGTTACTAGACATACAGTGTGCGTTACAGCCAGACTAGTGCCGCAATAACGGCGGACAAATGCGTTTACATTTTTCCACATAAATACGGAATAACATCATAAATAGTTCTTACTTTTGGACGAGCTTCCATCAGAATCTTGGGCAAGGTGGCCTTTGTCCAAAAGAATCGTTGCTTGGTTGTAAAACGTCGTCTTCAACTTCGGAATTAGCAGCTAACAATAGCTATGTGGCCACAACATTCCCAAATCCCCAAAACGCAATACTAAGGAAATTCCGAAAATAGCAATATACTCGCATAAACTGATATAACTCGGTTTAAAATAACTTCGTTATGATGTTTCTAACACCTATATCGAATTAAATTACAGACGGATATAGCTAAGGCCGATAACTGAGCGTTTCAAAATTCCATCTTGAGGTCTTGCTTTGCGCAATGACGAATGACGAAAAGAGAGCGCACTTCGTTCCTTGGCCTTTTATAAGCTCTGAGAACGACGTAGACACTCCATTCCACTTCTCATTGGTTACTGACATCCAGGGGAAGGCGGGTGCAGTTCATGTCAACCCATAGGACACATACAGAGCTTTAAACTGATCTGAGAATAGAGCCTCATTTTCAGACCTTCGCAGTTCCTGTCATGGATTTCGCTGCAGAAAGAGTTCTGGTTCACCCACAGACATAATTCAAACGGTTTTAGAAACTAGAGATTGTTTTCTATCCAATAGTAATAATAATATGCATATTGTACGAGCAAGAATTGAGTACGAGGCAGTTTAATTTGGGAACGATAAATGTCCAAGTTGAAACAGCACCCCCTGTAGTGTCAAGACATGATTTACAAAGAGAGGGAGAAACACAGACAGATTTAACTGTGTTTAAAGCATGTAGGCATTATCACTTTGACTAACGTTTGATAGTTTCGAGACAATAAAACTATACATGGTTACAGTGAAGTTTAAACATTCCATAGAAAGCCTAGGTGAACCACCCCTCATGTTTGACACTGTAGCACCCAATGCCACCTTAGTAGGGCCCTCCTCTATGAAGTATAAACAGAACACCCAAATCCCACAGCCCCCTCCACACAAAGAAGAACTGAGTGCTTCTTGGACACTGGCCTGTCTAAACTCACAATAGAGAGCAACATGTCTCTCCCATGTTTAGCTGTGAGTTTGTTTTACACATGGTGTGTGTGTGTTCCTGCATGCATGTTTGTGCAGCCAGGTCACCTGTGATACAAGTCAGTATTCAACAACCGTCCATGTCTGAGGACGTCGGGAGATGACGTGGAAACCGTCCATTGGGGACGACAGTGAGCTTTGTTACCTTCAAGTAGGTTTCGGTTTTGCCAGGGCGTTTTGGTTTTGTTGTGGTTAGGGATGGCGGACAGGCGTAAGCATCTGATTCCAAAGATTGCAAGTTTGAATCCAGTAATAGAAAGTAATTTTTGTTTTAAGCCTATCACAAACCTTAATCCTTACCTTAACCATTCTGAGAAAATGCCTAACCTTAAGAATTTGGAGTTAACCTCTAACGAGCCTCTACCCCGGGTCCGGGATCACCCCACACCCCCCCACACACTGATTAGCATAGCTAGCATAGCTTCACAAGTAGATAGTAGCATCTAAATATCATTAAATCACAAGTCCAAGACACCAGATGAAAGATACAGATCTTGTGAATAAAGCCACCATTTCAGATTCTTAAAATGTTTTACAGGGAAGACAAAATATGTAAATCTATTAGCTAAACACGTTAGCAAAATACACCACTTTTCTAACTCCATCAGTTTCTTACTACTTCAGGTGCTATCACCAATTCGGCTAAACTAAGATATTGATAGCCACTAACCAAGAAAAAACCTCTTCAGATGACAGTCTGATAACATATTTATGGTATAGGATAGGTTTTGTTAGAAAAAAGTGCATATTTCAGGTAGAAATCACAGTTTACAATTGCACCTACCATCACAAGACGACTAGAATTACTATAGAGAGCAACGTGTATGACCAATTTACTCTTAATAAAACATTTCATAAGAATAGACAAAGCATAGCAATGGAAAGACCCAGATCTTGTGATTCCAGACAATATTTCAGATTTTCTAAGCGTTTTACAGCGAAAACACAATAAATCGATAAGTTAGCATACCACATGTGAAAACGTTACCAGAGCATCGATTCCAGCCAAAGAGCGCTATAACGTAATCACCGCCAAAATATATTAATTTTTTCACTAACCTTCTCAGAATTCTTCCGATGACACTCCTGTAACATCATTTTACAACATACATATACAGTTTGTTCGAAAATGTGCATATTTAGCCATACAAAACCGTGGTTACACAATGAAAATACTAGGAAATCAAGCCTCAAAATGTCTGACGTCATCTTTCAGAGTGATCTAGTTTAATTGAAAGCTAATCATATACTTGACTAAAAAATACAGGGTTGACAGGAATCGAAAGACAAATTAGTTCTTAATGCAATCGCTGATTTACATTTTTTTAATTATCCTTACTTTTCAATACAGGTTGCGCCAAGCGAAGCTATAGCAAACAAGATGGCGACATAAACGTTTAACATTTATCGACAGAAACACGATTTATCATCATAAATTGTTCTTACTGTGAGCTGTTCTTCCATCAGAATCTTGGGCAAAGAATCCTTTCTTGGGTCGAATCTTCTTTTGGTCGATAGATGTCCTCTGTCCTTCGAAATATCCACTAACGATCGAACGGGACCCCGAAACGTGTCCAAAGTTTCAGAGTGCACGACAAAGAAATTCCTCAAAATCGCACTAAACGGATATAAATTGCTATAAAACGGTTCAAATTAACTACATTATGATGTTTTTAACAACTATAACGACTGAAAACATGACCGGAGAAATATCACTCTCTAAACAACGATTTGGAAGGAGGCAGGTCTGATGTCCATTTTGCGCATGACGCATGCAGGAAGAGAGCGGTACTTCTACGTTTTCGTGTTTTATAGTGGCTCTGATTGCGCAATCGAATCCATTCAAAACGTGATGACGTACTGACACCCAGAGGAAGACGTAGGCAGTGTCGGTTTCTCTATAGCATCTACTGGCACCTTAAAACCGATCCCAGATCAGGGGTAAAAATTTCTGAAATCTGACTCCCTGTCAGGAAAAGTGATGTAGAAGTAGTTCTGTACCACTCAGAGACAAAATTCCAACGGCTATAGAAACTAGAAAGTGTTTTCTATCCAATAATAACAATAATATGCATATTGTACGATCAAGAATTGAGCACGAGGCAGTTTAATTTGGAGACCAAAAAATGCTAATGCGGAACAGCACCCCCTATAGTTGCAAGAAGTTAATGCCTGAACTTAACCCTAACCTTAACATTTCAAAACGTAACCCTAACCTTAACAATTCGGAACTTAACCCTAACCTTGAAAATGTGGAGTTAATGCCTAAACTTAACCTTAAACAACTTCAAAATTTGACGTTTGTAACAACTTCAAAATTTGACTCTGAGAAACATGGATGAACGTCAAACTTTTACTTGACACTGTGACAGCTATTAGTGTTTGTGTGTGTGTGTGTGTGTGTGTGTCTTACCCATATATCAGAGGCTATGTTGACTCTGGCCCAGTCCACAATCCTATTAAGCTCATTCGTTTTTGAAGACCTGGGTTTTGGCTTGGTCCACACTCAAATAGAGGCAAAAGCAGGAAACTGCTGATCAAAGGAAAACATTCTGAAGGAACATTTTGTTGACACCTAATCAAATATCAGTTTTCCGTTTTATGTTATAATGAAATTGATTACATGGACAGGGATAGATCAGCAATCCTTCCCCGAGGCGCTTTGTGAATACAGGGACAATTTTAGATTGAAATACTAAAAGTGTTGCCAACTAACGTTTCAAAAAGCATGGCCTTCAAAAGAATGGACGTATAATCAGTTAGTAGCTAAGTGATACTCATTCTGAAACACAAACATATTCTTTATTGAACCAGTGAATCACCCGTCTGCCTCTGTGTCTCAGGTAATTAACACAACCATCCATCTGGGTTTGTGACTGGTGGCGGTGGGAGAAACATGGCGTAGAAAGTGTCCGGCTCTGCCAGAGACATTCTCCTTCTTTCTCTCCTCTCCGCCGCCACTCTTCAATCTGTCTGTCCAGGTCAGGCGTTCTCTGTCACGTTGCTGCTGTGAGGTTTTTGCAGCTGACATTTTTAGCAAATTTTGCTAAACTGGCTTCCCAGTTACACTGTGGCTTGAGTCACAGACCAGGGAAATGTGATTGGACGGATGCCCGACCCTGACTAAGATGCTATTGGATAGAAACCAACAACCCACAGGTCCTCTCCTACAGCCTCTGTTTCTGTAGATTTCTAATTTCTTATTCTTCTTAACCCCTGTAGGTCTAAGCCCCATCTACTAAGTTAACATATGGAATTGTTGAAAGATAGTCATCAAATTGATCATCTAGACATTTGATTTTCAATTATAGGACACCTGTAGGTATAAAAAAAATATATATACAAAATGTATTAAATATTGAAATTGGCCTTTACTGCTATAGGCCATAGAAATGCATTGAATAACACATTCATGAATGGCAAAACAGACAATCAAAGAATACATAATAAGGAAAAAGGCTTTAAAGTGTCTGTCCTACATCTGAGAGATATATGGAAACTCAGGAAAAAAATGAATAATGTAGATTATTGTCCGGTCACGTTATTCGTGGCACATTTTACCCCCTATGCACGTTATGTAATTTTTACAGCCACGTAATGGGTTATCTTCAGACGATTCCCCTGAAAGACTCCCCTTAATCTTGTGTGAGTCATAGAACAAAACATTCAACATGTTCCTTGGAGTCTCCCCTTTCGATATCGGTGACATATTCATTTGAAGCTCAGAGGGTTCGGTCTGGAATATTGGTTTTGTGAGAAGACCTCTTCAAAATGAGGAGATCCGCGACAGAGTTCAGACGACTGCAATAAAGCTTGAGGGTTTCATAGAACAAAACAACCGACACTGTTGTGTTCGTGTGTCTTATCTTTTCATGGTAGTTACCTATTACATGTAGTTTTGTAGCTCAAACGGTTCAGGTTTCACAGATTATTTCATTATGATTTTCTTGTCCGGATCCTCTCGAGCAGAAAAAGACCGCTTTCCCAAGCACCATGCTATGAAATAGGCACAAACTTTATATTGTCGGAAAGAGGGGAATGAGCTGCAGCCACTACAAGAAGTCTCTAACGTAAACACACAGGGAGCTAGTCAATATTCAAAATGATGTCACTGTGTGACGTACGGTTGCATCAATCGACTCTAATATGTGTCCGAACAGAGAAAGTACCATGTTTGCAGTGGTGGGAAAAGTACCCAATTGTCATACTTGAGAAAAAGTAAAGATGCCTTAAATAGAAAATTACTCAAGTAAAAGTGAAAGTCACCCAGTAAAATACTACTTTAGTAAAAGTCTAAAAGTATTTGGTTTTAAATATACTTAAGTGTCAAAAGTAAATGGAATTGCTCAAATATACTGAAGTGTCAAAAGTAAAAGTATAAATCATTTGAAATTGCTTATATTAAACAAACCAGACAGCACCATTTTCTTGTTTTTTTAATTTACGGATAGCCAGTCCAACACTCAGACATCATTTACAAATGAAGCATGCGTGTTTAGTGAGTTGGCCAGACCAGAGGCAGTAGGGATGACCAGGGATGTTCTCTTGATAAATGTGTGAATTGGACATTTTTATTGTCCTATTCAAAATGTTTCAAGTGCTTTTGGGTGTCAGGTGTGGTGTATGGTGTAAAAAGAACAATATTTACTTTAGGAATGTAGTGAAATAAAAGTAAAAGTTGTAAAAGTACAGATACCCCAAAAAACGACTTAATAAGCAGTACTTTAAAGTATTTTACATAAGTACTTTACACCACTGCATGTTAGTTTGAGGGGTTTCAAGTGTTCTCCCAGTTAAAGTGATGTCATCAAAGTTCAGCAGTGCAGGTATATTCCAAAACTCAAATTGAGGAGTATGAACTTCACAGTCGGGTGATTTAGACTATGGCACTTCACAGTAAGGTCCTTCTAAGTAGTATGACTTCAAAACCTTCCAAAGAATGCCTAGATGAGAAGAACCCTGACTAGATGAGAAGAACCCTGACTAGATGAGAAGAACCCTGACTAGATGAGAAGAACCCTGACTAGATGAGAAGAACCCTGACTAGATGAGAAGAACCCTGACTAGATGAGAAGAACCCTGACTAGATGAGAAGAACCCTGACTAGATGAGAAGAACCCTGACTAGGTGAGAAGAACCCTGACTAGGTGAGAAGAACCCTGACTAGATGAGAAGAACCCTGACTAGATGAGAAGAACCCTGACAGGGACTGAATATGTTATGGAGCTTGAGAAACAGATTTCCTTTCTCCTCTCTGAAAAGTGAAATGATCCTTTGAGAACTTTGGTCTTTCACATCCACCGGCTGCAGACTGTAGAGCTGGAGCCTGCTAGCTGCCTGGGAACCAGGGATAAGAGTCAAGAAAATGACTCACTAAGGGAATAACCCACTCACTGCTCCCTCAGGAATCTTGGCGTTCCGACCAAGACCGCTACAGTAGAGTAAGGGACCGGAGTGTTGGGAGTTGTTCAACTGGATTTAAATCACGTATGAAGCTTTAGCGACTATTTCCTAATTGACAACTTCTGAAATGCACTTCTCTTCATTTTCTGGCTGAGTATGGCAATGGAAATTATGTGTATAAACTGTAAGAGGCCAAATCTAAGTCTCAATATCGTGTAAATGCCTGACTCTAGGCCGAAGCATGTTCTGTTGGCAGTGACTGATGGGAGTGTGAGGTACCACTCATCTCCCTGGACAACCCCTCCTATATAACTGTGTTTTAAACTAAAGCACAGTCTCAATGACCAGATGGTAAACTCAATGACCAGATGGTAACCTCATAGCCTTGATTTGATAGTCGGACAGACGAAATGAGAGACAGACTGGCGAAATGAGGGGCAGACTGGTGTATCACCCCAGATCCTGACCTCATGTGCCTGCCTTCTTTACACAGCTGAAGTTACTGATAGTGGGAAGATTTACGTCTCATTTCTGAACATTCAGTCATGAAAGACTGTAGGCCAGAGGAGATGAGAACATGTGAGATAAGTAATTTGTAGACGCTCGTAAAGCAATGTGTCCTATGTTTGCCTTTCATCCAATCATTGTGTGAATGAGGGTCATGCGCACGCCTAAGGCCATTCATATATCAAATAGAAAAAAACTCACTAGGCACAAGGTATACTGCTGCATGTGATGCCATTTTGTTATTGGATTTAGAATCCCCATTCACCAGGAAAGTCATGTTGTCGTTGTGTGATGTAAACAGAAGTGATGTCAGAGGAGCACAGATACAGCCTGCCCTCTCTGTTCCACAATGAGGCTCTGTGTCTCTGAGAGACACTGCAAAATATTTACAACTTGGGAAATGATTGTATGCAGAAAGTGTATTAGAGAGATAAGGGTGGGAGAGAGAGAGAGAGAGAGAGAGAGAGAGAGAGAGAGAGAGAGAGAGAGAGAGAGAGAGAGAGAGAGAGAGAGAGAGAG
Organism: Salvelinus alpinus; assembly: GCF_045679555.1. NCBI lineage: Eukaryota > Metazoa > Chordata > Actinopteri > Salmoniformes > Salmonidae > Salvelinus > Salvelinus alpinus. Next base: position 13,032,535 of record NC_092105.1, on the reverse strand, counting down.
AGCTGAGTGAAAGGGAGAGCTGAGTGAGTTGACAGTGATGTATCCATGCCATTTATGTAGAAAAAAAACTGTGAATTTGTCCCTCAGCTATGGAGAAAGGTGTACAGTGGCCATGCACTGTGAAATGTGTGCTGTCTGAGGGACACACAGTTGTCAAGTTGCAACCATAAGCTTTCCTATGGAGGATGCAAAGACAGAGAAAACATATATGCCTGTTGACGTTGGAATCAGAAATTCCAAACTGCTTTCACTGGGGAACAGCAACTCAAACCTGAACTAGATAGAGGGAATGAATGTTGTCCATAACTTGCCCGTTGTCTTTTCTACCGCCCCCAAATATTATCCCATGTTTCCACAGTGCTCCATAATAGGATATGTTACACTCCATTTAGTAGGATATGTTACACTCCATTTAGTAGGATATGTTACACTCCATTTAGTAGGATATGTTACACTCCATTTAGTAGGATATGTTACACTCCATTTAGTAGGATATGTTACACTCCATTTAGTAGGATATGTTACACTCCATTTAGTAGGATATGTTACACTCCATTTAGTAGGATATGTTACACTCCATTTAGTAGGATATGTTACACTCCATTTAGTAGGATATGTTACACTCCATTTAGTAGGATATGTTACACTCCATTTAGTAGGATATGTTACACTCCATTTAGTAGGATATGTTACACTCCATTTAGTAGGATATGTTACACTCCATTTAGTAGGATATGTTACACTCCATTTAGTAGGATATGTTACACTCCATTTAGTAGGATATGTTACACTCCATTTAGTAGGATATGTTACACTCCATTTAGTAGGATATGTTACACTCCATTTAGTAGGATATGTTTCCACAGTGCTCCATAATATTATCCCATGTTTCCACAGTGCTCCATAATATTATCCCATGTTTCCACAGTGCTCCATTAATATTATCCCATGTTTCCACAGTGCTCCATAATATTATCCCATGTTTCCACAGTGCTCCATTTAATATTATCCCATGTTTCCACAGTGCTCCATAATATTATCCCATGTTTCCACAGTGCTCCATAATATTATCCCATGTTTCCACAATGCTCCATAATATTATCCCATGTTTCCACAGTGCTCCATTTAGTATGATCCCATGTTTCCACAGTGCTCCATTAATATTATCCCATGTTTCCACAGTGCTCCATAATATTATCCCATGTTTCCACAGTGCTCCATAATATTATCCCATGTTTCCACAGTGCTCCATAATATTATCCCATGTTTCCACAGTGCTCCATAATATTATCCCATGTTTCCACAGTGCTCCATAATATTATCCCATGTTTCCACAGTGCTCCATAATATTCCATTTAGTAGGATATGTTACACTCCATTTAGTAGGATATGTTACACTCCATTTAGTAGGATATGTTACACTCCATTTAGTAGGATATGTTACACTCCATTTAGTAGGATATGTTACACTCCATTTAGTAGGATATGTTACACTCCATTTAGTAGGATATGTTACACTCCATTTAGTAGGATATGTTACACTCCATTTAGTAGGATATGTTACACTCCATTTAGTAGGATATGTTGCACTCCATTTAGTAGGATATGTTACACTCCATTTAGTAGGATATGTTACACTCCATTTAGTAGGATATGTTACACTCCATTTAGTAGGATATGTTACACTCCATTTAGTAGGATATGTTACACTCCATTTAGTAGGATATGTTACACTCCATTTAGTAGGATATGTTACACTCCATTTAGTAGGATATGTTACACTCCATTTAGTAGGATATGTTACACTCCATTTAGTAGGATATGTTACACTCCATTTAGTAGGATATGTTACACTCCATTTAGTAGGATATGTTACACTCCATTTAGTAGGATATGTTACACTCCATTTAGTAGGATATGTTACACTCCATTTAGTAGGATATGTTACACTCCATTTAGTAGGATATGTTACACTCCATTTAGTAGGATATGTTACACTCCATTTAGTAGGATATGTTACACTCCATTTAGTAGGATATGTTACACTCCATTTAGTAGGATATGTTACACTCCATTTAGTAGGATATGTTACACTCCATTTAGTAGGATATGTTACACTCCATTTAGTAGGATATGTTACACTCCATTTAGTAGGATATGTTACACTCCATTTAGTAGGATATGTTACACTCCATTTAGTAGGATATGTTACACTCCATTTAGTAGGATATGTTACACTCCATTTAGTAGGATATGTTACACTCCATTTAGTAGGATATGTTACACTCCATTTAGTAGGATATGTTACACTCCATTTAGTAGGATATGTTACACTCCATTTAGTAGGATATGTTACACTCCATTTAGTAGGATATGTTACACTCCATTTAGTAGGATATGTTACACTCCATTTAGTAGGATATGTTACACTCCATTTAGTAGGATATGTTACACTCCATTTAGTAGGATATGTTACACTCCATTTAGTAGGATATGTTACACTCCATTTAGTAGGATATGTTACACTCCATTTAGTAGGATATGTTACACTCCATTTAGTAGGATATGTTACACTCCATTTAGTAGGATATGTTACACTCCATTTAGTAGGATATGTTACACTCCATTTAGTAGGATATGTTACACTCCATTTAGTAGGATATGTTACACTCCATTTAGTAGGATATGTTACACTCCATTTAGTAGGATATGTTACACTCCATTTAGTAGGATATGTTACACTCCATTTAGTAGGATATGTTACACTCCATTTAGTAGGATATGTTACACTCCATTTAGTAGGATATGTTACACTCCATTTAGTAGGATATGTTACACTCCATTTAGTAGGATATGTTACACTCCATTTAGTAGGATATGTTACACTCCATTTAGTAGGATATGTTACACTCCATTTAGTAGGATATGTTACACTCCATTTAGTAGGATATGTTACACTCCATTTAGTAGGATATGTTACACTCCATTTAGTAGGATATGTTACACTCCATTTAGTAGGATATGTTACACTCCATTTAGTAGGATATGTTACACTCCATTTAGTAGGATATGTTACACTCCATTTAGTAGGATATGTTACACTCCATTTAGTAGGATATGTTACACTCCATTTAGTAGGATATGTTACACTCCATTTAGTAGGATATGTTACACTCCATTTAGTAGGATATGTTACACTCCATTTAGTAGGATATGTTACACTCCATTTAGTGGGATATGTTACACTCCATTTAGTGGGATATGTTACACTCCATTTAGTAGGATATGTTACACTCCATTTAGTAGGATATGTTACACTCCATTTAGTAGGATATGTTACACTCCATTTAGTAGGATATGTTACACTCCATTTAGTAGGATATGTTACACTCCATTTAGTAGGATATGTTACACTCCATTTAGTAGGATATGTTACACTCCATTTAGTAGGATATGTTACACTCCATTTAGTAGGATATGTTACACTCCATTTAGTAGGATATGTTACACTCCATTTAGTAGGATATGTTACACTCCATTTAGTAGGATATGTTACACTCCATTTAGTAGGATATGTTACACTCCATTTAGTAGGATATGTTACACTCCATTTAGTAGGATATGTTACACTCCATTTAGTAGGATATGTTACACTCCATTTAGTAGGATATGTTACACTCCATTTAGTAGGATATGTTACACTCCATTTAGTAGGATATGTTACACTCCATTTAGTAGGATATGTTACACTCCATTTAGTAGGATATGTTACACTCCATTTAGTAGGATATGTTACACTCCATTTAGTAGGATATGTTACACTCCATTTAGTAGGATATGTTACACTCCATTTAGTAGGATATGTTACACTCCATTTAGTAGGATATGTTACACTCCATTTAGTAGGATATGTTACACTCCATTTAGTAGGATATGTTACACTCCATTTAGTAGGATATGTTACACTCCATTTAGTAGGATATGTTACACTCCATTTAGTAGGATATGTTACACTCCATTTAGTAGGATATGTTACACTCCATTTAGTAGGATATGTTACACTCCATTTAGTAGGATATGTTACACTCCATTTAGTAGGATATGTTACACTCCATTTAGTAGGATATGTTACGTTTTGTATGGTATGTATTCATTTGTGGATGTCCATCATCCATTTTGTATGTTATGTTCCGAAATACAATTCGTAAGATATGTTACGAATTCCAATTTGTTTTAGCTAACGTTAGCTAGGTGGCTAGGTGGCTAATGCTAACGTTAGCTAGGCCATGAGTTAGGGGTTAAGGTCAGGGTTAGGGTTAGAGGAAGGTTTAGCTAACATGCTAAGTCAACTCAGCAAAAAAAGAAACGTCCTCTCACTGTCAACTGCGTTTATTTTCAGGAAACTTAACATGTGTAAACATTTGTATTTGTAACAAGATTCAACAACTGAGACATAAACTGAACAAGTTCCACAGACACGTGACTAACAGAAATTGAAAAATGTGTTCCTGAACAAAGGGGGGGTCAAAATCAAAAGTAACAGTCAGTATCTGGTGTGGCCACCAGCTGCATTAAATACTGCAGTGCATCTCCTCCTCATTGACTGCACCAGATTTGCCAGTTCTTGCATTGAGATGTTACCCCACTCTTCCACCAAGGCACCTACAAGTTCCTGGACATTTCTGGGGGGAATGGCCCTAGCCCTCACCCTCCGATCAAACAGGTCCCAGACATGCTCAATGGGATTGAGATCCGGGCTCTTCGCTGGCCATGGCAGGACACTGACATTCCTGTCTTGCAGGAAATCATGCACAGAACGAGCAGTATGGCTGGTGGCATTGTCATGCTGGAGGATCATGTCAGGATGAGCCTGCAGGAAGGGTACCACATGAGGGAGAAGGATGTCTTCCCTGTAACGCACAGCGTTGAGATTGCCTCCAATGACAACAAGCTCAGTCTGATAATGCTGTGACACACCGCCCCAGACCATGACAGACCCTCTACCTCCAAATCGATCCCGCTCCAGAGTACAGGCCTCGGTGTAACGCTCATTCCTTCGACGATAAACGCGAATCCGACCATCACCCCTGGTGAGACAAAACCTCAACACGTCAGTGAAGAGCACTTTTTGCCAGTCCTGTCTGGTCCAGTGGGTTTGTACCCATAGGCAATGTTGTTGCCTGTGATGTCTGGTGAGGACCTTCCTTACAGCAGTTGCTAATTGGCTAAAATATTTAAGTTGTCCGTGATGAGATTTGGGTTGCTAGACGTTTGCGTTATACATCGACCCCAACAATGTTGTTTGATGTCCTCATACCAAACATCTAGTCTATGAGACAAGGCTTGATGTGAGGGGTTATAGAGTGTTTGTGATTAGAAAAGAGAACCAGTTGCATGTGCGTTGGAGTTTCCTTGTATAAAATGCCTTTGTGCGACGGGGTGATTCAAGGGGCAGGTTGAATGTTGTTACGTTAGCCCAAACTTTCCCAAATAGCATTATCTGTTCCGTATGGTACTATTCCTGCGGAATAAGACTTTTCCAATGCTTTTCTTTGTGTACTTGGAAGTACAACGTAATGTTGGGCGAGTTAATCTCTTTCTCCATGTCTTTATTTTAACATCATTTTTCATATACAGTAGCAACTGTATAGAGGAAGGGGAAATGTGCTGAAGCTTTGGGCTTCTTGCTGTCAACTTGTAGTCTACAAATTATTTGTAATTATGTTCTGTCCCCCTGACCATCCGCTCAAGAAAGAAATCGGCACACAGCTGAATCTAGTTGACATCCAGTATGGATCATGTATTTAGGGTTGGGGACAGGTAAGTTAACACATGGGGACAGGTAAGTTAACACATGGGGACAGGTAAGTTAACACATGGGGACAGGTAAGTTAACACATGGGGACAGGTAAGTTAACACATGGGGCAGGTTGATCAAATTAAAAAGGCTCTGATTTTATCAAAGAAGCTAATTGATCAAACCCCCATCCAGCCCGCAGACTGCCTCAGGAGCTGCTGGGCGTATGTTTTCATTTTCTCTACAATTACATTAAAGTCATTTAACAGATGCTCTTATCCAGACCGACTTACAGTAATGAGTGCATACATTTTCATACTTTTTTCATACTGGTCCACTGTGGGAATCAAAACCAACAACCCTGGCGACGCAAGCCAACTGAGCTACACGGGGTACAGATCTGAACACAGGAGAAAACACCAGACACCTGCACTGAGGGCAGGCACTGGAGGGGTGAACGGACTTGACCTATGTGGTGTGCCTGCTAGGAGAATAATAGTATATTGTTGAATATCAATGAATGAATGATCCAGGCTGTGTGATGTTTGAACTGTACAGAACATGTAAAGCTGTATTGGTGACTCTAGTCTGTTTCTCATTTACAAACCCACAGTCTCTAAAAGCCACTGAATACAGAGCATTCATAATACTAAATATGTTCCCCAGGCAAAAACACATGCTTGTCTCTTACATCTACGGGGTAGATAGTGTAATGTGAGAGCTCAGGACATGTCCTGCCAAGACCTAAGGGGATGGAAAGAGCACTTTTCCCTCTGTAGCACTTGGCTGAACATCAAGTTTCTACACCTCCTCTATGTGTGTGTGTGTGTGTGTTTATACCTTGGTGACGTGTGTGTGTGTGTGTGTGTGTGTGTGTGTGTGTGTGTGTGTGTGTGTGTGTGTGTGTGTGTGTGTGTGTGTGTGTGTGTGTGTGTGTGTGTGTGTGTGTGTGTGTGTGTGTGTGTGTGTGTGTGTGTGTGTGTGTGTGTGTGTGTGTGTGTGTGTGTGCCTTGGTGATGTGCATATGTGTGTGTTTTCTCCTTGTTCTCTCCTTTCATTGAGCTGGTATTAGGGCCCCATTCACCAAGCCCCAGACATTAGTCTGTTCGAGTGGAGTGGTATATTCACCATGCCCCAGTCAGAGATCAGTACTGTCTCTGTGCCTGGCGGAAGTTAGACAAAGCAGCAAGCCGGAGGGGGACTTGGCACTAGGAGACACTGGGGAGACACTGCAAGGCTGGGGCTCTGAGCTGGCCTGGGCAAACATCCTTAATCCCCCTCAAAGTCAACCTGTCATACTCCGCAGGCACTGGCAAGGCTCTTGGAAGAGTGTGTGTGTGTGTGTCTATATTTGATCCCCTTCAATGTAAACCTGTCACTGTCCGATGTGTCCTCAGTTCACACCAGACAGGAAGAGAGGGTTTCACACTCAACAGTGGACCATAGACAACCTCTCATCGCACGTGTGTGTGTGTGTGGCAATTGGCCTGTAGGTTGTTACTGTAGGTTGTTACTGTAGGTTGGTTGGTGGGCATTGGGGCCAGTGGTGTAAAGTACTTAAGTAAAAATACTTTAAAGTACTGCTTAAGTCGTTTTTGGGCTATCTGTACTTTACTATATATATATTTTTTGACAACTTTTACTTTACTACATTCCTTAAGAAAATTATGTTATTTTTACTCCATACATTTTCCCTGACCCTCAAAATACTCATTACATTTTGAATGCTTAGCAGGACAGGAAAATGGTCCAATTCACGCACTTATCAAGAGAACATTCCTGGTCACCCCTACTGCCTCTGATCTGGCGGACTCACTAAGCACACATGCTTCGTTTGTAAATGATGTCTGAGTGTTGAAGTGTGCCCCTGGCTATCTGTAAATGATTTTTTTTTTACTGATGCCGTCTGGTTTGCTTAACAAAGAATTTGAAATTATTCATACTTTACTTTTGATACATAAATATTTAAAACCAAATACTTTTAGACCTTTACTCAAGTAGTATTTTACTGGGTGAATTTTACTTTTACTTGAGTCATTTTCAATTAAGATATCTTTTTACTTATTTTTTTTGTTTTACCTGAAAGCCCTGTTCAATGTATGTACACATACACACTCACACACACACACAACACTTATGCAAGTTTTAAATACTGTCATGTTTTGGGACTGTTCATACATCCTATCAATATTAGCTGTGTCTTGCAAGATAGTCAGTACTTCTGACCAGTGAGCACAGATCTACCACAGCTGATGTGAGAATCTGTTAGAGCCTAATGATATCTTTCTCAGAGAACCTTTGCTTCCTCCAGGACTGAGAGCACAGACCTAAAATCAGGAACGGATGTTTCAACCCAAACTCTTTTTACGGCTTAGAACCACAACACAGAGAGAAGGGAGGAGTAGGGAGAGTGGTAGAGAAGGAGAGAGAGAGTCAGAGAGTGAGAAAAGACTCAAAAGAGAGAGAGAGAAGACTCAAGAGAGAGAGAGAGAGAGAGAGAGAAGACTCAAGAGAGAGAGAGAGAGAGAGAGAGAGAAGACTCGAGAGAGAGAGAGAGAGAGAGAGTGAGAGAGAGAGAAGACTCAAGAGAGAGAGAGAGAGAGAGAGAGAGAGAGAGAAAACTCAAGAGAGAGAGAGAGAGAGAGAGAGAGAGAGAGAGAGAGAGAGAGAGAGAGAGAGAGATAGAGAGCGAGAGAGAGAGAGAGAGAGAGAGAGAGAGAGAGAGAGAGAGAGAGAGAGAGAGAGAGAGAGACTCAAGAGAGAGAGAGAGAGAGAGAGAGAGAGAGAGAGAGAGAGAGAGAGAGAGAGAGAGAGAGAGAGAGAGAGAGAGAGAGAGACAGAGAGACAGAGAGACAGAGAGACAGAGAGAGAGATTAAAAGACTGTTCATCTTTCTGTATATATACATAATTTGAAATGTCTCTATTCTTTTGGAACATTTGTAAGTGTAATGTTTACTGTAAATGTTGTATTGTTTATTTCACTTTTGTTTATTGTCTATTTCACTTGCTTTGGCAATCTAAACATATGTTTCCAATGCCATTAAAGCCTTTAAATTGAAATTGAATTTAGAGAGAGAGAGAGAGAGTGCGTCACTGCATGCGTGTGTGCGTATGTTTCTATGTGGTTTGCTCTTCGTTATATCCTCTTGGATGTGAACAATACATTAGCTGCCTATGACATGAAAAAAAGGAGGAACAGGGGGGGTAAATGTGTTATTCTAGTCTGTAAAACAGTATACTGTAACGTGGAGAGGAACGCTCTGAAGGGAGGTCACTATCAGCAAAAAGCTGAAAGCTGATTTTACATTAATCTCTATGAAATACAGAGAAATAAGTAATACTCAAGCCTTTTAACCCTTTACATGGGGTGGGGGGGGGGCTGTGGCATTATTTAAGATGCTCTTTGAAAATGTAGGGTGTCAGATGTTTTCGGAAGATGGGCAGGGACTCTGCTGTCCTAGCTTCATGGTTGAAGCTGGTTCCATAATTTGGGTGCCAGGACAGAGAAGAACTTGGACTGGACTGAGCGGGAGCTGCCCTCCCATAGGAGTGGGAGAGCCAAGAGGTGGCAGAACGGAGTGCTCGGGTTGGTGAATAGGGTTTGAGCAGAGCCTAAAGGTAGGGAGAAGCAGTTCCTCTTGCTGCTCTGTAGGCAAGTACCATGGTCTTGTAGTGGATGCAAGCTTTGAATGGAAGCGGAGGAGTGGGTGACATGGGAGAACTTGGGAAGGTTGAACACCAGGTGGGCAGCAGCGTTCTGGATAAATTGCAGGGGTTTGATGGCACAAGCAGGGAGCCCAGCCAACAGAGTAGCAGTAGTCCAGATGGGAGAGGACAAGTGTCTGGATTAGGACCTGCGCCACTTCCTGTGTCATGCAGGTTCATTCTATACGGATGTTGTAGAGCATGAACCTGCAGGAGCGCGTTACTGCTTTGATGTTTTCAGAGAACGACAGTGTGTTGTCCAGGGTCACACCAAGGTTCTTTGCACTCTGGGAGGGGGACACTGTTGAGTTGTAAACCGTGATCTAGGAGAATGAGAACAGAAGAGAGAGAGAGAGTCAGCTTTGGCAGTGCGGAGAGCCTCCGTGACACAGAGAAGAGCAGTCTTGGTTGAGTGACCTGTCTTGAAGCCTGACTGGTTAGGGTCAAGAAGATGGTTCTAAGAGAGAGAAAGTGAGATAGTTGGTCAGAGATTAGGGTCAGAGGTCAGGGACACTCAAGTGTTTTGGAAAGAAAAGAAAGAAGGAATACTGTTCTGTAGTTTTTCTACATCAGTTCACCTGACACAAGACTAAATCCAAACATTACACTGTTGATTTCATGTGCATTTTACATTTACAGTACTTTTCATAGGATTTGTTGATAACGAAATCTGAAAATACTCTTGATACTTTCAGTAACATGATAAGACTATTCCTAGAAAATATGGGGTAGGTGCAACATAAGATAAAAAATGTACAATGGTTTGAGTGAGGACTAACTGGTATCTCCAAGTGGCCACACACCTCTCCAAAGTGTGCAGAGTTCCTAATTCAATCCTCTAAACCTTCAAGCTGCATACTGGATCCTATTCCAACTAAACTACTGAAAGAGCTGCTTTATGTGCTTGGCCCTCCTATGTTGAACATAATAAACGGCTCTCTATCCACCGGATGTGTACCAAACTCACTAAAAGTGGCAGTAATAAAGCCTCTCTTGAAAAAGCCAAACCTTGACCCAGAAAATATAAAAAACTATCGGCCTATATCGAATCTTCCATTCCTCTCAAATGTTAGAAAAAGCTGTTGCGCAGCAACTCACTGCCTTCCTGAAGACAAACAATGTATACGAAATGCTTCAGTCTGGTTTTAGACCCCATCATAGCACTGAGACTGCACTTGTGAAGGTGGTAAATGACCTTTTAATGGCGTCAGACCGAGGCTCTGCATCTGTCCTCGTGCTACTAGACCTTAGTGCTGCCTTTGATACCATCGATCACCACATTCTTTTGGAGAGACTGGAAACCCAAATTGGTCTACACGGACAAGTTTTGGCCTGGTTTAGATCTTATCTGTCGGAAAGATATCAGTTTGTCTCTGTGAATGGTTTGTCCTCTGACAAATCAACTGTACATTTCGGTGTTCCTCAAGGTTCCGTTTTAGGACCACTATTGTTTTCACTATATATTTTACCTCTTGGGGATGTCATTCGAAAACATAATGTTAACTTTCACTGCTATGCGAATGACACACAGCTGTACATTTCAATGAAACATGGTGAAGCCCCAAAATTGCCCTCGCTAGAAACCTGTGTTTCAGACATAAGGAAGTGGATGGCTGAAAACGTTCTACTTTTAAACTCGGAATAAACAGAGATGCTTGTTCTAGGTCCCAAGAAACAAACAGATATTCTGTTAAATCTGACAATTAATCTTGATGGTTGTAAAGTCATCTCAAATAAAACTGTGAAGGACCTCGGCGTTACTCTGGACCCTGATCTCTCTTTTGACGAACATATCAAGACTGTTTCAAGGACAGCTTTTTTCCATCTACGTAACATTGCAAAAATCTGACATTTTCTGTCCAAAAATGATGCAGAAAAATTAATACATGCTTTTGTTACTTCTAGGTAAGACTACTGCAATGCTCTACTTTCCGGCTACCCGGATAAAGCACAAAATAAACTTCAGTTAGTGCTAAATACGGCTGCTAGAATCCTGACTAGAACCAATAAATTTGATCATATTACTCCAGTGCTAGCTTCCCTACACTGGCTTCCTGTTAAGGCAAGGGCTGATTTCAAAGTTTTACTGTTAACCTAGAAAGCATTTCATGGGCTTGCTCCTACCTATCTTTCCGAGTTGGTCCTGCCGTACATACCTACACGTACGCTACGGTCACAAGACGCAGGCCTCCTAATTGTCCCTAGAATTTCTAAGCAAACAGCTGGAGGCAGGGCTTTCTCCTATAGATCTCCATTTTTATGGAATAGTCTGCCTACCCATGTGAGAGACGCAGACTCGGTCTCAACCTTTAGGTCTTTACTGAAGTCTTATCTCTTCAGTAGGTCATATGATTGAGTGTAGTCTGGCCCAGGAGCGTGAAGGTGAACGGAAAGGCTCTAGAGCAACGAACCGCCTTTGCTGTCTCTGCCTGGCCGGTTCCCCTCTCTCCACTGGTATTCTCTGCCTCTAACCCTATTACAGGTGCTGAGTCACTGGCTTACTGGTGCTCTTTAAAGCCATCCCTAGGAGGGGTGCGTCACATGAGTAGGTTGAGTTACTGACGTGATCTTCCTGTCTGGGTTGCCCCCCCCCCCCCCCCTTGGTTTGTGCTGTGGTGGAGATCTTTGTGGGCTATACTCGGCCTTGTCTCAGGATGGTAAGTTGGTGGTTGAAGCTTTCCCTCTAGTGGTGTGGGGGCTGTGCTTTGGCAAAGTGGGTGGGGTTATATCCTTCCTGTTTGGCCCTGTCCGGGGGTATCATCGGATGGGGACACAGTGTCTCCTGACCCCTCCTGTCTCAGCCTCCAGTATTTATGCTGCAGTAGTTTATGTGTCGGGGGGCTAGGGTCAGTTGGTTATATCTGGAGTACTTCTCCTGTCTTATCCGGTGTCCTGTGTGAATTTAAGTATGCGCTCTCTAATTCTCTCCTTCTCTCTCTCTCTCGGAGGACCTGAGCCCTAGGACCATGCGTCAGGACTACCGGGCATGATGACTCCTTGCTGTCCCCAGTCCACCTGGCCTTGCTGCTGTTCCAGTTTCAACTGTTCTGCCTATGGAACCCTGACCTGTCCACCGGACGTGCTACCTGTCCCAGACCTGCTGTTTTCAACTCTCTAGAGACCGCAGGAGCGGTAGAGATACTCTTAATGATCGGCTATGAAAAGCCAACTGACATTTACTCCTGATTATTATTTGACCATGCTGGTCATTTATGAACATTTGAACATCTTGGCCATGTTCTGTTATAATCTCCACCCGGCACAGCCAGAAGAGGACTGGCCACCCCTCATAGCCTGGTTCCTCTCTAGGTTTCTTCCTAGGTTTTGGCCTTTCTAGGGAGTTTTTCCTAGCCGCCGTGCTTCTACACCTGCATTGCTTGCTGTTTGGGGTTTTAAGCTGGGTTTCTGTACAGCACTTCGAGATATTAGCTGATGTACGAAGGGCTATATAAAATAAACTTGATTTGATTTGATTTGAATGCACTTTTATGACTTAAAGAGTCTTCAACTACAAAGGTGTTTTTGTTTGGGGCTCTAAGCTGATGAACCACTTCCCCGACATCACACAATTACTGTTGTGGTTTACGTAATCCCAAAACGGTCCATTATAAATCACAAACTTGGGTCAGGTGGGAATGATTTGAAAGCTTGTTCTATTGCAAACTTGACTAAGTAAGTTATAAAATCCGATCTTACGGTGTTAGACTTTCACAAGGCAATTCAGAGAAATTTGGTGCGTAAACTGTAGTAAAGAGTCATGAGTGCATTCAGGTGTGTGTGCCGTGGCTAATTTTCTTCCCGATAAATTAACATAGGCTAATTTTGTTCAGAACAACCCAGGTACCGTGTTATCTTGTAACTGTACGTCACACATAGTGATCATAAACGTTGAAACTGTATATGACATGACTTTTATGATTTGGAAATATGAAGTGCACATTTGGACTCATGGGTGTTTGGCATTCTTTTCTGACATTATTTATTATAATCCTCAAAGCCTCATCTTTCAAAATAGATTGATTTACAGCATTTCCCTCACTCAGACAACAAAACATTTGCAAAAGATGCCCAACTAGCAGGTGGGAAGGGGGCAACTTCTTGTTGTGTGTGGTGCTCAAGTTCAGATCAGCTGTCAGTCAAAACCCATACAGAGCTGTGAAGCGCAGAGCTTGATCTTTGACGTCATGTATAGCATGTTACTGTACAGCCACTACGTTCCAATTTTGGTGCAACTCTGCAATTTTATACAGGTCCGAGTGTAAAGGGCTACAAACATTTAACCTTGACCTCTGACGCCAAAAGGTCATCAAAAGGTTAGGCAGATCAATGCCACAGGCCTCTCTAATGCTCTCTGCAGTAATGGTAGAAATGGTGGAAAGGGGACAAGTCTGTGTTGGCTTGCTCCGAGGCAGAAACTTGCCCTCTGCCCTGTGACTGCAGCCCTCTCCTCCTCTCCTTTCAAAGTCACATTTTCACTTCTTAATTAAGTCATCAGTGGAAGAGATGGGATAGGTTCACCCTCCGATCCAACACGTCCCAGACGTGCTCAATGGGATTGAGATCCGGGCTCTTCGCTGGCCATGGCAGAACACTGATATTCCTGTCTTGCAGGAAATCACGCACAGAGCGAGCAGTATGGCTGGTGGCATTGTCATGCTGGAGCATTGTCATGCTGCTTTGTTTTTTACTTTGAGTGAGAGGTTGTTTTCCTGACATCACACTTCGAGTGCCCTCAGCTACTCCCTGTAGGCTGTCTCGTCCTTGTTGTAATGCAACAAAATGGGAAAAATGCCAAGGTGGGGGAATACTTTTGCAAGGCACTAGTTTCCTAAGAACTCGAAGCGAGGCGACCATCTCTGTCGGCACCATCTTGAAGATGAACTCCTTGTCCTGGTTGCCAAGCGTCACATCTGGAGGAAACCTGGCACCATCCCTACGGTGAAGCATGGCGGTGGCAGTATCATGCTGTGGGGATGTTTTTCAGCTGCAGTGACTGGGAGACTAGTCTGGATCAAGGCAAAAAATGAACGGAATAAAGTACAGAGAGATCCTTGATGAAATCCTATTCCAGAGCGCTGAGGACCTCAGACTGGGGCGAAGGTTCACCTTCCAACAGGACAACAACCCTAAGCACACAGCCAAGACAACACAGGAGTGGCTTCGGGACAAGTCTCTGAATGTTCTTGAATGGCCTAGCCAGAGCCCGGACTTGAACCCGATCGAACATCTCTGAAGTTCACCTGAAAATAGCTTTGCAGCTACTCTCCCCATCCAACCTGACAGAGCTTGAGAGGATCTGCAGAGAAGAATTGGAGAAACTCCCCAAATGCAGGTGTGCAAAGCTTGTAGCGTCATACCCAAGAAGACTCAAGGATGTAATCACTGCCAAAGGTGCTTCAACAAAGTACTGAGGAAAGGGTCTGAATACTTATGTAAATGTCATATTTCGGCTGTGTATATTTTAATAATTATTCAAAAAACGTTTTTTGCTTTGTCATTATGGGGTATTGTGTGTAAATTGATGAGGGAAAAAAACAATTTAATTAATTTTAGAGAAAGGCTGTAAAGCAACAAAATGTGGAAAAAGTCAAGTTGTCTGAATACTTTCTGAAGGCACTGTATATATATATATCTTTGAAATATATTTCAAAACTTTTGTAGTGTTGATAAGAGTCACTTTGAGGGCTGGGCCGCCCTACAACATACAGCGATAAATGTCAAAATACAGTAACGTACAGTGTGTTTTTGCTTTTGTTTTTCACATTTATTTTTCCCCCGGTTTGAATTGATTGATGTTAAAACTTAAACAAATAAAGGGGAGAAAATTCATGTGCCCTGAACTGTAGTCATCCATAACCCCTGGGTGTGGCTAACACATTTACACAGCTTTTATAAAGACTGACTGGGCTCTAATTCAAACAATAGCAAAAGCAGTTTCTGGCCTCTCCGACTCCAGCTAGAAATCTCCAGCTAGTTAGTGTGAGTTTTCGTGAGTGTGTATGCATGCTTGTGTGTGTGTGCGCGTGTATGTGTGTGGTGTACTGTGTGTGTGTGTGTGGGATCCCAACCAGACAGTTTATTTTAATCTCTATCACACAACCGCTGATGGTGATTCCAGTCTCGGCATTTCTATTCTGATTTGGATGTTAAAGGGCGACTCCTCCACTTTTCAACCTCACGTTCATTATCTCCAGCACAATATATACATTTCAAATCTTCTACCCGATGACATCAAAGGTTAAAACATTTGAAAAAAGTGTTTTGTTTTTTTTAACCACTATGAGATTCACTGCTATACAGGCAGACATTTAAAAAAAAACTCCCTTGGGTGACAAACTCATTGCAGGTTTTGAAAATCCACAGTTTATTACTTTTAATTCTACCCTGTGATGTCACAGAGAAGCATTTGTTTTGAGGACCTTCTTATCTTTCTAACCACAGATAATAGACAGTCGTAGTTTTCACATCCCGGTAAGTAGACACTGGTTTGGTGCTGGAGATGATCACTATGAGGTTGGAAAGTGGAGCATTTGCCCTTTATAGGGAAAATCCACTCAAAAACTATTCACTTTAAGTGTGTGCTTGCAAGTGTGTGTGTGTGTGTGTGGCTCCAACCAAGGTTAATAGTTCCAGTGCTCTGAAGTCTGCTAGTTATTATCCAATCTGTGCAACAACAAACTCCTGAGCATTGAAACGGAATGTCTTGAATTAATATCATCATTTGGAGAAGCGTTTGATTGACTTTTAAGCTTAAAGGGCCAATTTCGATGGAATAAATTGGATTTCCACATTGTGTGGAAAATGAATTTATCCTCTTCTATGTGTTGTGACACCTTGACTACTGTACCAAGCCCTCTTACTGCCACACATGGAATCTATCCTCTAACAGCAGCATTTCTACTGTAGATTTGTGTATTTGTGTATATTAGGAATCCCCACACACTCTTCCTGGGGTCCAGCAACATTAAGGCAGATCTATGTGATCTTCCTGTTATATTTCTATACCAGAGAGATCCAGCATCAACAACATGCTTGTCCTCTTCCTTATCCCCACTTAATGGAATTCAGGAATGTTCTTTGCCTCGTGTCTTGTCTCGTGTCTCGTGTTTTGAGACGAGAATGTTAGTGTAAGTATTATACAACGTTAGTGTAAGTATTTCACACGCACCAAAGTGCGCACGCACACACACACACGCTTACATACATCTAAGCATTTTCGCTACACTCTCAATAACATCTGCCAACCATGTGTATGTGACCAATAAAATTAGATTTGATACATACACACAAACACAAACTTTGTTTTGAGAGGTGGATCATAACATATGTTTTAGTATTTTCTTCCGCCTGAATTACAGAGGCCAGGGAATCATTCAGATCACACAGCACCTAACGAAGTTATTCACCAGTATATGAGTGAATGTGTGTGTGTGTATGTGTGTGTGTGTGTTGTGATTTTCCTTGTCTCCCTATGAGGAACATTTGTAAATGAAGATGTTAATGGAGTCATGGTTAAGCAGGTCTTCTCAGCGGAGGACACGTCTTCACAGTAGGACTTGGGGTGTCTGTTTCAGTGTGCTGAACAAATCATTCATTTATATGTGTGCTGTGCTCTACAGAGGACATAGAACAAGAGGGACGTTATACCTTGTTAGGCTTATTAACAAGGAAACAATGTCATGTGTGCTGTGAGGAGACACACAGGCAAATCAGCACACACACACACACACACGCATGGAGGCATGCACACACACACACACGCATGGAGGCATGCACAGGGTTATAGTTAGGGTTAGGGCAGTGGAGGGTATCTTTACAAGGGCGTAAAACTGACTCTAGCCAAGTATACAGTACCATGTTAGCAGCTGGGAGGATTTTCTAGTAAGCATGACCTGTTCCCTCCAACAAGCTATCACACACTCACATCAGAATTAGACATTCATCCATGTTTGTCAAACGTCAAACTTCGAAGTTGTTCCAAACATCAAATTTCGAAGTGTTAAAGGTTAAATTTAGGCATTAACTCTGAAATCAGAAGGTTAGGTATTAACTCTGAAATCAGAAGGTTAGGTATTAACTCTGAAATCTGAAGGTTAGGTATTAACTCTGAAATCAGAAGGTTAGGCTTTAACTCTGACATCTGAAGGTTAGGTATTAACTCTGAAATCAGAAGTTTAGGTATTAACTCTGAAATCAGAAGGTTAGGTATTAACTCTGAAATCTGATGGTTAGGTATTAACTCTGAAATCAGAAGGTTAGGTATTAACTCTGAAATCAGAAGGTTAGGTATTAACTCTGAAATCTGAAGGTTAGGTATTAACTCTGAAATCAGAAGGTTAGGTATTAACTCTGAAATCAGAAGGTTAGGTATTAACTCTGAAATCAGAAGGTTAGGTATTAACTCTGACATCTGAAGGTTAGGTATTAACTCTGACATCTGAAGGTTAGGTATTAACTCTGAAATCTGAAGGTTAGGTATTAACTCTGAAATCTGAAGGTTAGGTATTAACTCTGACATCTGAAGGTTAGGTATTAACTCTGACATCTGAAGGTTAGGTATTAACTCTGAAATCTGAAGGTTAGGTATTAACTCTGAAATCTGAAGGTTAGGTATTAACTCTGAAATCAGAAGGTTAGGTATTAACTCTGAAATCAGAAGGTTAGGTATTAACTCTGAAATCTGAAGGTTAGGTATTAACTCTGACATCAGAAGGTTAAGCATTAACTCTGACATCTGAAGGTTAGGTATTAACTCTGAAATCTGAAGGTTAGGTATTAACTCTGAAATCAGAAGGTTAGGTATTAACTCTGAAATCTGAAGGTTAGGTATTAACTCTGAAATCTGAAGGTTAGGTATTAACTCTGAAATCAGAAGGTTAGGCATTAACTCTGACATCTGAAGGTTAGGTATTAACTCTGAAATCAGAAGTTTAGGTATTAACTCTGAAATCAGAAGGTTAGGTATTAACTCTGAAATCTGATGGTTAGGTATTAACTCTGACATCTGAAGGTTAGGTATTAACTCTGAAATCTGAAGGTTAGGTATTAACTATGACATCAGAAGGTTAGGTATTAACTCTGACATCTGAAGGTTAGGTATTAACTCTGACATCTGAAGGTTAGGTATTAACTCTGACATCTGAAGGTTAGGTATTAACTCTGAAATCAGAAGGTTAGGTATTAACTCTGAAATCAGAAGGTTAGGTATTAACTCTGAAATCAGAAGGTTAGGTATTAACTCTGACATCTGAAGGTTAGGTATTAACTCTGACATCTGAAGGTTAGGTATTAACTCTGACATCTGCAGGTTAGGTATTAACTCTGACATCTGAAGGTTAGGTATTAACTCTGAATTCAGAAGGTTAGGTATTAACTCTGAAATCAGAAGGTTAGGTATTAACTCTGACATCAGAAGGTTAGGTATTAACTCTGAATTCAGAAGGTTAGGTATTAACTCTGAATTCAGAAGGTTAGGTATTAACTCTGACATCAGAAGGTTAGGTATTAACTCTGAAATCTGAAGGTTAGGTATTAACTCTGACATCAGAAGGTTAGGTATTAACTCTGAAATCAGAAGGTTAGGTATTAACTCTGACATCAGAAGGTTAGGTATTAACTCTGAAATCAGAAGGTTAGGTATTAACTCTGACATCAGAAGGTTAGGTATTAACTCTGAAATCAGAAGGTTAGGCATTAACTCTGAAATCAGAAGGTTAGGCATTAACTCTGAAATCAGAAGGTTAGGCATTAACTCTGAAATCAGAAGGTTAGGCATTAACTCTGAAATCAGAAGGTTAGGCATTAACTCTGAAATCAGAAGGTTAGGTATTAACTCTGAAATCAGAAGGTTAGGTATTAACTCTGACATCTGAAGGTTAGGTATTAACTCTGAAATCAGAAGGTTAGGTATTAACTCTGAATTCAGAAGGTTAGGTATTAACTCTGAATTCAGAAGGTTAGGTATTAACTCTGAAATCAGAAGGCTAGGTATTAACTCTGAAATCAGAAGGCTAGGTATTAACTCAGAAGGGTTAAGGTTTGGGATAGGCTGAAAAACAAAATCTCGAAAACAGCTTTCTATCTCTTTGAACATGTGACCTTTGGCACCAGAGGCAGATGCTTACTCCCATCCGGCATGCCCGTCCACAACGCCCTAGCAAACCCAAACCTACTAGAAGGTAACAATGCTCACTGTTGCCCCTAGTGGCCCCTACATCATCTCCCGACGTCCTCAGACGTGGATGGACGTCAAAAACTGACTTGTATCACTGGGTGACCTGGCTGGTTCCCTCAGTCTGGGAAGAGAAAGGGGGAGACCTAGTCAGCTGTACAACTGAATGCATTCAGCTGAAATGGACTTTACTATAATGGGAATGTGTAATACACACACACACACACACACACACGTGTCACATATTGCCTTTCCTTGTTCTTCCCCAAATTGGAGATCAGTCCTTTCTTTGTGTATTTATTATGTATTTAGAGTTTTGCAGTGATTTTTCATTTAGAAATTATGCACCTTTTTACTTGGCATAATTTACCTTGGTTTGCTGTGTTCTCTTCCTTGTTGTCTTAATGTATTTATTGTAGACTCCGCCCCCTTGGCTGTTCGCCTTGGAGAAGAGAATTGGCCAAGGTCTGCCAGACCTGGGCCTCATTGACTAACGAGCTATCTGAACTTCTTAAAATGGAATTTCCATTTCACTCTGGGGTTGTCTGCTAGAGGAGGAAGACTACTGCCAAACTGCTGCAACAACAACAACAACAACCAGCCAGCCAGCCAGCCAGCCAGCCGCTGATGTCCTTGCCACCAGAGGTGGACCATACATGTGTGGTGGAATACTTCTGTTCAGAATGGCTCCCTGCCCATGCGTGTTTTCCTCTCTGTAGCACCGGACTGGACCGGAACGTGGGCTGGGTGCCACAGACGCTTGACTACAACGGAAGACGACGAGTGGCTGCCAAACAAACAATTCAACCAACTGATGAGCAACCGACTTGAACAATCCTCCAGCAGCACAGACATTATCTCCGGGACTGATGCTGAGTTCATATCAAAGTGGGAAGGTGATATTTACCACCTACGACTGGGAAAAATCCACTTCAACTGGCACTATAAACGGGTGATAATTTTAAATAATTAAACAGGGTAAATACCCATCTGTGTGTGCACGTGCTGGTAGTCCTCTCTCATTGACCTGCCAGGGGTCAATAATGTCTACAAATGGGACATGGAGGTCATTACTTGGAAATAACTTCTTTTTTTTAGCATGCACATTGCTATTGAGGGCTTCCAGCATTTTAAAGTAGTCAACTGGTTGAGGATTCCAATGGGTGGGGAGCAATCAGCAAATCTGAGTATTACCTTAATTGGTTTGTAAATGGCTTTAAGATGTTACAACCATCTACACAATACATTAAGCCACTGAGTTCTTCAGTAAGGCCAATGTTTGTCTATGGCGATTGCATGGCTGTGTGCTTGATTTTTTATACACCTCTCAGCGACGGGTGTGACTGCAATAGCTGACTCCACGTACTTTTGTATATGTAGTCTATATCAACTCCATCTACTGTCCACAATACATGAACAACAAAAGATTTGGTTCGCCAGTCACCAATATTAGCTTTACACTTTTCAAACATCAAAAGGAAAAAACGGAATACTTTAAAATGGAGATACAACATTATCTCTATGGCATGGGAGAGTAGACAGGACATACTGGGTAACAAAACCTTACTGCTGTTGATGTGTTAGTGGGGCTCACTGTTGCTTGACTCAAGGTGATTGTACACTAACAGGTCCAACATGTCATTGGCTCCTTCTCTATATTGTGGATAGTAAGTCAACCATGAGACACACGCCAGAGGGCCGTCTGTTTGATACCACCCATATTAAAGCTTTCATGGTGCTGTTGAAAAACAAAAACTCCTGTTTCCTTCCTCTTCTGTAGAATGAAACATATGAGAACTCTCTCCATGCCTTACTCTGTAATTACAACCAACATTCAGTGGGTTTCAGCCCACTACAGAGACTACACACTTTGAATCAGCCTATATCAACCCTGACTGAAGCATGTACTTAATTCCCATCCGGTTTTCAATACAGAGGTTACACGCCCACACACGCAGTTCACTCCAGTACAGGCTTCACTGAGTAAACAACAAAGATGGAATGCAATCTAAGATGTGACGGCAAGAAGCCCTTTATATCAAAATAATATACGTTACTTACCAGAGAAAAGTGGCACAACGAAGCAACAATTGGATCTAAAGTTTAAAAACAATGAATTAGATGTAAAAGAGATGGAACCAAATAAAATAGAGATTATGCTGTAATAGAAAGTATTGTATGAAATGTGTCAAAGCATTGCGAGCCAGTAAAATACCACGTACGCTTTAATGTGATTTGAATGATAAAAAGTAATGATTGGTTGAGATAATGGAGGCAGATGAAGACAGTATTCTGGTTGGCTTCTCTCTACTATGAATCCTGTGTTAGAATCAGACTACTCTACTACTGACACACACAGGCATCTGGACATCTCATGTTCTACTCAACGACCTGTGTGTGTGTCTGTGTGTGTGTGTGTGTGTGTGTGTGTGTGTGTGTGTGTGTGTGTGTGTGTGTGTGTGTGTGTGTGTGTGTGTGTGTGTGTGTGTGTGTGTGTGTGTGTGTGTGTGTGTGTGTGTGTGTGTGTGTGTGTGTGTGTGTGTGCACTAACATCCCCAGTCAAGATACTGATAGTTTCCTTTCATATCCTCTATAAAACATTTACGCTGGCCAGCTGTGTGTGTGTGTGTGTATTGAAGTTCGGAGTGATCATATTGGGGTACACAGGGCTGGCCCATAGCAGACGGTTCCCTGGGAGAGTTTTAATTGGTTCAGCATCAGTGGAAAGAAAAACGGAAAGGGTTGGGGGTTAACTGCCTTGCTCAAAGACACAGGAGAGGAATGTTCATCATTCCCAGCTGCTCTCCACTTCTTCACTAGTCAGCATCAGGGCTTTGAGATAAAGTCCTCTTACCAGGGTGAATAAAGATAGAATGGCTTTCTCTCTGTTTGTACAGAGGTCAATGATTCTATTATTGCATGGCTGTTAAACTGTATTGCTCTGTGATACTGTCTAACACACACACACACACACACACACACACACACACACACACACACACACACACACACACACACACACACACACACACACACACACACAATGTAGCGAATATTAGGAGGATATCTGAAACAGGGCTAGAACCAACGATCTTACAGCTACAGGGCAATCATACTACTAGAACTAAAATGGTATTTATATTATATATATATATATATATATATATATACCGGTCAAAAGTTTTAGAAGACCTACTCATTCCAGGGTTTTTCTTTTTCTGTGTAACGATTGTCTTCTTCTTCAGATGAGGAATATGAAGGATCGGAACAAAATGCAGCGTGGTAAGTGTCCATGTTACTTCAATATAACAGAACACGAAAAAATACAAATAACAAAGTGACTGACAAAGAAAAGCGAAACAGTCCTGAATGGTGAAAACAAAACAGGAAACAACTACCCACAACCCATAGTGGGAAAACAGGCTACCTAAGTATGATTCTCAATCAGAGACAACGATCGACAGCTGCCTCTGATTGAGAACCATACCAGGCCAAACACAGAAATACAACAACATAAAAAAGAACATAGACTGCCCACCCCAACTCACGCCCTGACCAAACTAAAATAGAGACATAAAACATGAACTAAGGTCAGGACGTGACATTTTTTAAATAATAGTGAAGACATCAAACCTATGAAATAACACATATGGAATCATGTAGTAACCAAAAAAGTGTTAAACAAATCTAAATATATTTTATATTTGAGATTCTTCAAAATAGCCACCATTTGCCTTGATGACAGCTTTGCACACTCTTGGCATCCTCTCAACCAGCTTCAACTGTAATGCTTTTCCAACAGTCTTGAAAGAGTTCCCACATATGCTGAGCACTTGTTGGCAGCTGTTCCTTCACTCTGCCGTCCGACTCATCCCAAACCATCTCAATTTCGTTGAGGTCGGGTGATTGTGGAGGCCATGTCATTCATGGCAGCATTCCATCACTCTCCTTCATTCCATCACTCTCCTTCTTGGTCAAATAGCCCTTACACAGCCTGGAGGTGTGTTGGGTCATTGTCCTGTTGAAAAAAATAATTATAGTCCCACTAAGCACAAACCAGATGGGATGGCATATTGCTGCAAAATGCTGTGGTAGCCATGCTGGTTAAGTGGGCCTTGAATCCTAAATGAATCACAGAGTGTCACCAGCAAAGCAACCCCACACCATACCACCTCCTCCATGCTTCACGGTGGGAAATAATACACAAGCAGAGATCATCTGTTCACCCACATCGCGTCTCACGTTGACAAGGCAGTTGGAACCAAAAATCTTCAATTTGGACTCCAGACCAAAGGACAAATTTCCACCGGTCTAATCTCCACTGCTCGTGTTTCTTGGCCCAAGCAAGCCTCTTCTTATTATTGGTGTCCTTTAGTAGTGGTTTATTTGCAGCAATTAGACCATGAAGGCCTGATTCACACAGTCTCCTCTGAACAGTTGATGTTGAGATGTGTCTGATACTTGAACTCTGTGAAGCATTTATTTGGGCTGCAATTTCTGAGGCTGGTAACTTTAATGAACTTATCCTCTGTAGCAGAGGCAACTCTGGGTCTTCCATTCCTGTGGCGGTCCTCATGTTAGCCAGTTTCGTCATAGCGCCTGATGGTTTTTGCGAGTGCACTTGAAGAAACTTTCAAAGTTCTTGAACTGTTCCGTATTGACTGACCTTCATGTCTTAAAGTAATGATGGACTGACATTTCTCGTTGCTTATTTCAGCTGTTCTTGCCATTATATGGACTTGGTATTTTACTAAATAGGTCTATCTTCTGTTTACAACACCTACCTGTATACCACCCCTACCTTGTTAAAAGTTAATTTGTGGAATTTATTTCCTTCTATTTCCTTCACAACACAACTGAGCCTATCAGTTGTGTTGTGAAGGAAATAGAAGGAAATAAATTCCACAAATTAACTTTTAACAAGGCACACCTGTTAATTTAAATGCATTCCAGTTGACTACCTCATGAAGCTGGTGGAGAGAATTCCAAGAGTGTGCAAAGCTGTCATCAAATCAAAGGGTGGCTACAGTGCCTTGCAAAAGTATTCATCCCTCTTGGCATTTTTCCTATTTTCTTGCATTACAACCTGTAATTTAAATACATTTTTATTTGGAATTCATGTAATGGACATACACACAATAGTCAAAATTGGTGGAGTGAAATGAAAAGAAGAACTTGCTAAAAAAATATTAGAAACTTTGAACATCCCACGGAGCACCATTAAATCCATTATAAAACAATGGAAAGAATATGGCACCACAACAAACCCTGCAAAACTCAAGGACCAGGCAATGAGGGCATTAATCATAGAGGCAACAAAGAGACCAAAGATAACCCTGAAGGAGCTGCAAAGCTCCACAGCGGAGATTGGAGTATCTGTCCATAGGACCACTTTAAGCCGTACACTCCACAGAGCTGGGTTTTACGGAAGTGGCCAGAAAAAAGCCATTGCTTAAGAAAAAAATAAGCAAACACGTTTGGTGTTCGCCAAAGGGCATGTGGGAGACTCCACAAACATATGGAAGAAGTTACTCTGGTCAGATGAGACTAAAATTGAGCTTTTTGGCCATCAAGGAAAATGTCTTGCGCAAACCCAACACCTCTCATCCCCTCGAGAACACCAGTGAATATGGTGGTGGCAGCATCATGCTGTGGGGATGTTTTTCATCGGCAGGGACTGGGAGTCTGGTCAGAATTAAAAGAATGATGGATGGTGCTACATACAGGGAAATTCTTGAGGGAAACCTGTTTTTAGTTTTCCAGAGATTTGAGACTGGGACGGAGGTTCACCTTCCGGCAGGACAATGGCCACAAGCATACTGCTAAAGCAACACTGGAGTGGTTGAAGGGGAAATATTTCAATGTCTTGGAATGGCCTAGTCAAAGCCCAGACGTCATTCCAATTGAGAATCTGTGCAATGACTTAAAATTGCTGTACATCAGGGGAACCCATCCAACTTGAAGGAGCTGGAGCAGTTTTGCTTTGAAGTATGGGTTGAAATCCCAGTGGCTAGACGTGCCAAGCTTATAGAGACATACCCCAAGAGACTTGCAGCTGTAATTGCTGCAAAAGGTGGCTCTACAAAGTATTGACTTTGGAGGGTGAATAGTTATGCAAGCTCAAGTTTTCTGTTTTTTTGTCGCATTTCTTGTTTGTTTCACAATAAAACATATTTTGCACCTTCAAAGTGGGAGGCTTGTTGTATAAATCAAATGATACAAACCCCCCAAAAATCAATTTTAATTCGAGGTTGTAAGTCAAGAAAATAGGAAAAATGCCAAAGGGGGTGAATACTTTTGCAAGCCACTGTGCTTTGAAGAATCTCAAATATAAAATAGATTTGGATTTGTTTAACACTTTTATTGGTTACTACATGATTCTATATGTGTTATTTCATAGTTGTGATGTTTTCACTATTATTCCACCATGTAGAAATAGTAAAAATAAAGAAAAACCCTGGAATGAGTAGGAGTGTCCAAACTTTTGACTGGTAATGTGTGTATGTGTGTATATATATATATATACTGTATATAGGTAATTGAAGCGTTACAATTGCACTTTGACTGATACACACGATTCCTGATACTTTGTATAGTTCCATACAGAACTGTGTCCCGGTCTGATGAAGAACTATAGCAGCCGTACACTCACTCACGTACGCACTCACGCACGCACGCACGCACGCACGCACACACACGCGTATGCAAGCACACACACACACACACACCTTTGCAACTTTCATCTTGAAACACTTCTGGAAATATAAGCATGGCAGAGAACCCATGAGAGATGAGGCAGTAAACGTGGCTACAAACCAGGTTGTTCAACCCATGTTGGCAATGAGCTGAGCGGTTGAAAAAACTCCTGTGGGATAAATGAGAATCGTATAAAGAGGTTATAATGCATTGTAATTATATTTTATGAAGTATACAGAGGGATACGTATCATAGTTACACAACTTGACTCTGTGGAGGCTTACAGTAATAATATGTAGCCTACAGTTTAGAGGAGAATAGATGCACTGCCAAAGTCTCAGTCTAAATTTACCAAAGCTTTTAGTTCTTAAATGACCCAAAAGTCCATTCATCTTTAATGCGCCGCTTATTTATTATTGTTGCCATTTGAACAAGTCTTGCATGGGGAAAGCCCCGGCTATTTTGGAACATTTCAAAGGGAATGGATGTGGGCAATAGAAGCCGTTCCTCATTACAGTTTATGGGAGGAACTTGACATTGAGATTAGCTATGGTCAGTTCTCTTCCCAGAGAGCTCTCTCCAGCGGGGTTGCCAGTTGTGAATAAAATCCAAACTTTAAATTGAATTTAAATGAGCAGTAAATTTAAAAGTTCATTCATAAATTAGATATTGTATTTTGTGAATCATTTGGTGTTTTATAAGAGTAGTTTTATTCAGAAGGGTTTCCCAAAAGACTGAAAGACTACAACATTTCCAGATAAAGAGATTTAGTTTGCAACTGGCAACCCGCTGTGCAGGGGCTGGTGCTGTATAGCACCGCCGCACCAGCGAGAAGAGTCGAAGGCAGGGCAGATGGTTTGTGTGGACATTACTGGGATAGCGGCAGAGTTTTAGGTTGGGAAATCGAGAGACTGGAGATAGAGATGCGTTTCCCATACAGAAGAGCCACTCTCTACAGGTTTTCCTCTTGAATCCGGACAAAGACTTCTATGCCGAAAACTCCAATTTTTTTAGATGGCTTATTTGGATAGTTGGACAGTCTTTTCAAATAACGGTCAGAGAATGAAGTAAAACGTATTCATTTTCGAGAGTGCTGTATCAGTTAACTTGTTAACTTGTGGATGTTAAAATGCTGTGTACACTTGGAGTGTATAACTGATATGCAAAGAAATTCCAGAAGCACAAAGTCAGCGTCTTTTCCCTAAATAGTGTGGTGATTTG
Source organism: Salvelinus alpinus (assembly GCF_045679555.1). Classification (NCBI taxonomy): domain Eukaryota; kingdom Metazoa; phylum Chordata; class Actinopteri; order Salmoniformes; family Salmonidae; genus Salvelinus; species Salvelinus alpinus. Next base: position 13,004,944 of record NC_092105.1, on the reverse strand, counting down.
GAGAGCTGAACTTGGAGGTTTGGAATAACGGTTTCTAATACCCGGAATGATTTTTAGGAATTGCTGACTCCGTCAATGAGTGGCTAGTTTGTTGAGTTTTCCTGTCTACGTTTTCATGCAGCTGTCATGTTGATAGCAGGCTGGTGAAGGAGGGTTGGGGTTATCTGCTGTTCCACTGCTTTAAAACACAACACTAATGTGTTTGCCTCTCTCTTGCACTCTATTTTTTACTGCGCTGTACTGTATTTTTTATTTACTGAAAACAAATGTTCTAAATAGACATACAGGTCCCATGTACACTATTGAATATTTCTCACTCTGTCAGATTGTTCATTGTAATTGACAGCTTCCCATAATGCGGGGAGCGTTTGTTCTGGGTCTGTTTCTGCTCTGTCTGCTAGCGTGGGCAGGACACGCAGACAAACAGACCCATCTCAAACAGATGCCCATTCTCAACAACGGGCGTCTGCAGCCGGGCGCAGCCGGCAGAAAGCACCCTGTCGGCGGGGGAGGGACCTCCCGCCCTGGACCCAGCTCAGCCTCGGTGCCCACCGGTCTCAGCGCTACGCGCGGAGAGGACATGCAGGCAGACCAGGCCTCTGTTCCTCGGGCCAGGACTGGGGCTGGACAAGGCAGAAGAGGTGGAGCGCTGGCAGGGGCAGTAGGGAGGAGGGCAGCCGGGCAGCGTGTTCCCCTCCATCCTGTCATGCTTCAGGATGAAGGCACTCTCAGGGTGAGGACCAGACAGACCCGCATACCAAGCAGTGTAGGCTCACCTAACCTCCTGGCGAGTTTTGCAGGGAAAAACCGAATTCTGGTGATTTCTGCCCCGCACGACTCAGACGGTTACTACCGGCTAATGATGACACTGCTGAAGCCAGACGTGTACTGTGAGCTGGCGGAGCGGCATGTGCAGCAGATCGTGATATTCCACCAGGAGGGGGAGATGGGTGGGAAGGTGAGGCGGATCACCAGAGAGGGGAAGGTGATGGAGGAACCTTTGGACACAGCGCTCATCCCCCGCCTCATGACCTTCCTCAAACTGGAGAAAGGTAAAGGCATGGTCCTATCTGAAAACTATCCCCTAGTCCTTCAGTGTTGGCAGATCTGTCACTCCTGTTCATCATGTTAAGTTTGTATATGACAAATGAAAAATGTCCTTCCTTTTGCACATTACATATTCCAATAACATTATTGTTTACGTATCCCAGCATGGGACAGTATGGAAAGACCCATACTTTCAAGCTTCTTGTGTAATATGTGATAACAATACAACAGAACAGATGAACCGGAATGGCATTTACTGTCACAGGTACCCAAAATGAACTATATCAAAGCCACGCCCCTACTAAGCAACATCTCTTCTGATCTGAGCCACTTGGTCATATCTCAATCACAGGAGGTTGGTGGCACCTTATTTGGGGAGGGCGGGCTCATGGTAATGGATGGAGTGGAATAGGTTGAATGGTATCAAATACATAAAACAGTTGGTTTCCATGAGTTTGATGCCATTCCATTTACTCTCTTCCAGACATTATTTTGAGCCGACCTCCCCTCAGCAGCCTCCTGTGATCTCAATAACCCAGCACACATTATCAATACCCCAGCAGTTTTTAACAAAACAAACCAACTTAATGACACAACGCCAACAACCCAGCAATGAACCATTACCATACTGGTCACACCTGTCCTAGACTATTCAAACCTGTCACCTGTTTGATGTGGGGGTTACAGGGTTGTGTGGGGTTGGCTATTTGCATGTTTGCTGCATATGATATGCTGAAAAGCAGTGAACATTAATATTAAATTGTGAGGGTAACAACATAAATCTGAGTCTTTCCAGGTAAGTTTGGGATGCTTACAGCGTGCTTGGTGAGATTGTCTCCTTTCTGCATGTTGATTGTGGCCAAAGCCATGAAAGCTAGACTATTTTATTCAGTAAATGTAATCTCTTATCTGTCACCCTGTCCTGTCCAGGTAAATTTGGAATGGTACTTCTGAGGAAAACCCTCCAGGTGGAGGAGAGGTACCCCTATCCAGTCAGGCTGGAGGCCATGTACGAGGTCATCGACAAGGCACCAATGAGGAAGCTGGAGAAGATCCGACAGAAGGGATTCGTCCAGAAGTGTAAAGGGGCGGGAGTAGAGGGCCAGGTGGAGGAGGGGGGTGGAGACTCAGGGACGGTAGTGGAAACAGGTGGACAGGTAGACCCGCCCCGAGAGAGGAAGCCGGTGAGGAAGCCAATGAGGAGACCCACGACAACCACCACTGTTGCCACAACGACAACGAGGCCGACGACAACTACCAAAGCAACAACTACCACAACTATGCGACCCACAAGGACCACGACAAAAGCCACCACGACAAAAGCTACCACGACAAAAGCCACCACGACAAAAGCTACCACGACAAAAGCTACCACGACAAAAGCTACCACGACAAAAGCTACCACGACAACCACACCAAAACCCACACCAAAACCCACACCAAAACCCACAACAACCACGACTAAAAGGACTACAACGACCACAACTAAACAGACTACAACCACACAACAGACCACCACTGCTACTTCCACCACAACCCAGAGACCCACAAAAGCCCAGACCACCCCTGACTGGCTGCCTGCCCCTAGGACCACAGCTGAGCCATATTACTATAACCGCAGAGACAGGGAGAGGCAGAGGGACAGGTACCCAGCCAAGACCACCCCGTCTGGGGACAACCGAACAGACAAGGAGGGGAAGGACCACAATGGCCGTCAGCAGGCAGAAGTGGTGCCCACCCAGCACAAACCCACCAAGGGCAAACCGACCAAGAGGAAGAATGAAATGGTATGCCGTGGACTTATTACATTTCACTTATTACATTGCTGTTGAGATAGAATGTTGCATCAGGCTTGATTTTGGTGATCAATTAAGTATTCTCCTCCTCTCCTCTCCTCTCATCCAGGTGTTAAATAATGAGTATGAGGAGAAGTACGAATCTGGCCGGCCCACCGTCAGCGACCCAGAGACACAGACAGAGGTCAACACAGAGGTCAGCCCAGCCAAGAGGGGCAAGGGAAAACACGACAATACTGAGAAGAAGAAGAAAAAGAAGAAGGGCAAACCAGACAAGGGCGCCAAGAGGGACAAGGCAGAGAGGAGAGGAGCGAAGGCAGGGAAGGAGGGCAAAAACAACGGAAAGAAGAACGGAAAGAAGGTGTCAAAGAATCCTGAGAAAGAGGAGTACTACAAACCCACCAAGAAGCCTCCGCCTCCTAGCGGATCCATGGCTTCCTTCCTGGACTACTTTGAGAACAGGAGACGACTCGTGGTAAGAAAAGTGTTTCCCGTTGTTTCTCGGTGTGGCGCCAGGATCCCCAGAGAAACCGCCAGGACTACAAACGCACCACTGAAACAAATAGAAGACTTTAGAGAACTAATGAAGCAATATATGGGATATTGTAACTAATAACAAAAATAAATTGGATTTAAATCCAATGTGTTCCACATCCCAATAACGTATCAAAGCCACAATACAATAGCAGCAATAGCACACAGGCAGAAACGTCATAGCACTGATATAAGCGCTGTAGTAAACTGCCTAGCACTGACTTAACAGCTTTAGAGTACTAGCAGACTGTATAGTACAGTTGTGTTGTTATAGATTGGACTACAGCCTTTCATAGGAGTGCAGCCAAGGGCAGGGTGGGAAACACAGTCCTCATCCTCTCCCTCCCCGCTGTCTAATGTAAACACAATCTCAACAGCGGTGTGTGTGTGTGTGCTGGCGTGCGAGTGTGTGCATGCATGTGTGTGTAACCCGGTCTAACCCAGTCTTTCTTTCTCTGTGTGTGTGTGTGTCTCCAGATCATAACAACCCCCAGTGAGGAGAGCACTATGTACCTGCAACAGAAAGATGAGTACCTGGAGACGGTGTGTGAGATGGCCATCAGGAAAGTCTCCATCATCACCATCTTTGGCTCGCTCACCAACTCCACCATGAAGATAGATCACTACCAGCTAGGTAAGTACCTTTAACCATCATACCACTACAGACAGGGTCGACAATGGTGAAAATGGTTCGGTGAATGGAGGTGAATGGGGCACTATAAACATTGAATGGTAAACAGTATACAGAGGACGAAAGATATGGAAGGGTTTCACAAAGACAGGGTCCAGGTCAGGAGGAGAAGACAGGGTCTGGGTCAGGAGGAGAAGACAGGGTCCGGGTCAGGAGGAGAAGACAGGGTCCGGGTCAGGAGGAGAAGACAGGGTCTGTGTCAGGAGGAGAAGACAGGGTCTGTGTCAGGAGGAGAAGACAGGGTCTGGGTCAAGAGGAGAAGACAGGGTCTGGGTCAAGAGGAGAAGACAGGGTCTGTGTCAGGAGGAGAAGACAGGGTCTGTGTCAGGAGGAGAAGACAGGGTCTGTGTCAGGAGGAGAAGACAGGGTCTGGGTCAAGAGGAGAAGACAGGGTCTGTGTCAGGAGGAGAAGACAGGGTCTGTGTCAGGAGGAGAAGACAGGGTCTGTGTCAGGAGGAGAAGACAGGGTCTGGGTCAAGAGGAGAAGACAGGGTCCAGGTCAGGAGGAGAAGACAGGGTCCGGGTCAGGAGGAGAAGGCAGGGTCTGGGTCAGGAGGAGAAGACATGGTCTCTGTCAGGAGGAGAAGACAGGGTCCGGGTCAGGAGGAGAAGACAGGGTCTGTGTCAGGAGGAGAAGACAGGGTCTGTGTCTGTGAACTTATCTTAACTAAGCTTTCTGAGGTAATCCTTCAGAGTCTTTTGAAGTACCCATTGGTCAATCTAAGAGACATAATAAAAAAATCCTCATGTAAATCTGTCAGTTTAAGGTAGAGATATCTGTTTATGCATGAAGATTCCCAAAAAATAAGGGGCGAAAATATGTGTCCAAAAAACACATGCCGACCGTATTACCTCCCAAGAGAATTTTCTTCGGGTTATAGTCACATCGGTGTATATTCCCCCTCAAGCCGGTACCACAGCGGCCCTCAAGGATCTACACCGGACTTTATGCAAATTGGACACCACATATCCTGAGGCGGCATATATTGTAGCTGGGGATTTTATTAAAACAAATTTGAGGAAAACGCTACCGAAGTTCTATCAACACATTGACTGTTGGGTCCCAGTACTCGCGCTGGGAAAACACTCAACCATTGCTATTCTCTCTTGCGGGAAGCCTACAAGGCCCTCTCCCGCCCTCCCTTTGACAAATCAGATCACGACTCCATTTTGCTCCTCCCTTCATATCGGCAGAACCTCAAACAGGAAGTACTCATGCTAAGGTTTATTCAACGCTGGTCTGACCAATCAGAATCCATGCTTAAAGATTGTTTTGATCACGTGAACTGAGATATGTTCTGGGTAGCCTCGGAGAATAACATTGATGTATGACAGCTGTGGTCTGAAGACAGTTGTGGTCTTCTATCATCACCTCATACTGAAGACAGTTGTGGTCTTCTATCATCACCTCATATTAAAGACAGCTGTGGTCTTCTACCATCACCTCATATTAAAGACAGCTGTGATCTTCTATCATCACCCCATATTAAAGACAGCTGTGGTCTTCTACCATCACCTCATACTGAAGACAGCTGTGGTCTTCTACCATCACCTCATACTGAAGACAGCTGTGGTCTTCTATCATCACCTCATAATAAAGTCGGCTGTGGTCTTCTACCATCACCTCATACTGAAGACAGCTGTGGTCTTCTATCATCACCTCATACTGAAGACAGCTGTGGTCTTCTATCATCACCTCATAATAAAGTCGGCTGTGGTCTTCTACCATCACCTCATACTGAAGACAGCTGTGGTCTTCTATCATCACCTCATACTGAAGACAGCTGTGGTCTTCTACCATCACCTCATACTGAAGACAGCTGTGGTCTTCTACCATCACCTCATACTGAAGACAGTTGTGGTCTTCTATCATCACCTCATATTAAAGACAGCTGTGGTCTTCTATCATCACCTCATAATAAAGTCGGCTGTGGTCTTCTACCATCACCTCATACTGAAGACAGCCGTGGTCTTCTACCATCACCTCATACTGAAGACAGTTGTGGTCTTCTATCATCATCTCATAATAAAGTCGGCTGTGGTCTTCTATCATCACCTCATATTAAAGACAGCTGTGGTCTTCTATCATCATCTCATAATAAAGTCGGCTGTGGTCTTCTATCATCACCTCATACTGAAGACAGCTGTGGTCTTCTACCATCACCTCATACTGAAGACAGCCGTGGTCTTCTACCATCACCTCATACTGAAGACAGCCGTGGTCTTCTACCATCACCTCATACTGAAGACAGCTGTGGTCTTCTATCATCATCTCATAATAAAGACAGCTGTGGTCTTCTACCATCACCTCATATTAAAGACAGCTGTGGTCTTCTATCATCATCTCATAATAAAGTCGGCTGTGGTCTTCTACCATCACCTCATACTAAAGACAGCTGTGGTCTTCGGTCATCACCTCACAATAAAGACAGCTGTGGTCTTCTATCATCACCTCATACTGAAGACAGCTTGTCTTCTATCATCACCTCATAATAAAGACAGATGTGGTCTTCGGTCGTCACCTCAAATGAAAGACAACTGTGGTCTTCTGTCATCACCTCATACTGAAGACAGATTGTCTTCTATCATCACCTCATACAGAAGACAGCTGTGGTCTTCTATCATCACCTCATATTAAAGACAGCTGTGGTCTTCTACCATCACCTCATACTGAAGACAGCTGTGGTCTTCTATCATCACCTCATAATAAAGACAGCTGTGGTCTTCTGTCATCACCTCACATTATAGACAGCTGTGGTCTTCTATCATCACCTCATTAAAGACAGCTGTGGTCCTCTATCGTCACCTCATTAAAGACAGCTGTGGTCTTCTATCATCACCTCATATTAAAGACAGCTGTGGTCTTCTATCATCACCTCATATTAAAGACAGCTGTGGTCTTCTATCATCACCTCATAGTAAAGACAGCTGTGGTCTTCTATCATCACCTCATACTGAAGATAGCTGTGGTCTTCTATCATCACCTCGTATTGAAGACAGCTGTGGTCTTCTATCATCACCTCATACTGAAGACAGCTGTGGTCTTCTATCATCACCTCATACTGAAGACAGCTGTGGTCTTCTACCATCACCTCATACTAAAGACAGCTGTGGTCTTCTATCATCACCTCATACTGAAGACAGCTTGTCTTCTATCATCACCTCATAATAAAGACAGATGTGGTCTTCGGTCGTCACCTCAAATGAAAGACAACTGTGGTCTTCTGTCATCACCTCATACTGAAGACAGATTGTCTTCTATCATCACCTCATACAGAAGACAGCTGTGGTCTTCTATCATCACCTCATATTAAAGACAGCTGTGGTCTTCTATCATCATCTCATAATAAAGTCGGCTGTGGTCTTCTATCATCACCTCATACTGAAGACAGCTGTGGTCTTCTATCATCACCTCATACAGAAGACAGCTGTGGTCTTCTATCATCACCTCATATTAAAGACAGCTGTGGTCTTCTACCATCACCTCATACTGAAGACAGCTGTGGTCTTCTATCATCACCTCACAATAAAGACAGCTGTGGTCTTCTATCATCACCTCATACTGAAGACAGATTGTCTTCTATCATCACCTCATACAGAAGACAGCTGTGGTCTTCTATCATCACCTCATATTAAAGACAGCTGTGGTCTTCTACCATCACCTCATACTGAAGACAGCTGTGGTCTTCTATCATCACCTCATAATAAAGACAGCTGTGGTCTTCTGTCATCACCTCACATTATAGACAGCTGTGGTCTTCTATCATCACCTCATATTAAAGACAGCTGTGGTCTTCTATCATCACCTCATAGTAAAGACAGCTGTGGTCTTCTATCATCACCTCATACTGAAGATAGCTGTGGTCTTCTATCATCACCTCGTATTGAAGACAGCTGTGGTCTTCTACCATCACCTCATACTGAAGACAGCTGTGGTCTTCTATCATCACCTCATAATAAAGACAGCTGTGGTCTTCTGTCATCACCTCACATTATAGACAGCTGTGGTCTTCTATCATCACCTCATTAAAGACAGCTGTGGTCCTCTATCGTCACCTCATTAAAGACAGCTGTGGTCTTCTATCATCACCTCATATTAAAGACAGCTGTGGTCTTCTATCATCACCTCATATTAAAGACAGCTGTGGTCTTCTATCATCACCTCATATTAAAGACAGCTGTGGTCTTCTATCATCACCTCATAGTAAAGACAGCTGTGGTCTTCTATCATCACCTCATACTGAAGATAGCTGTGGTCTTCTATCATCACCTCGTATTGAAGACAGCTGTGGTCTTCTATCATCACCTCATACTGAAGACAGCTGTGGTCTTCTATCATCACCTCATACTGAAGACAGCTGTGGTCTTCTGGGAAACAGAGGAGGGGAAAAAATGTGACTACATTTTTTGAGGAGGAATATCCATGTTAAAACAGAGTGAGAAAATCCTTAGATTTGAAGGAAATAAAAATAAGATAAACAATCTAGGTTGGCTTGTCCCGCTTCAGCCATCTTCCTTTAAATCTTTTTGAGAGAGGGAAGTGCCAGTGTTTTGTAATAGAGCGGGTGTCAGTGTGAATGAGTGAGTGAGTGACTGAGGTGTTTGTGTGTGTGTGTGTGTGCGTGTGTGTCTCTTCTCCGTAGAGGAGGCAGTAAACCTAGAGTAAACACACGATTGGCCTTCTTTTGGGTGGTAAATCTCTGCCCTTGAGATTATTTTACCTCAGAGAGATGCTCATCAGAAAACAACTCTTAGTCCCTTCCACTCGTCTCCTCCTTACCACTGTTTGCAGAGCTGAAGAGACAGGCATAGGTGGAGTACTAATAATCTATCCTGAACATGCTGTGGACTGATATGGACCTATGTTTACTTTTGAGGCTGCACATGTCTTCTGGTCGGTCATATGTCAACCAATCCGGTCCCTGATTGGAAGGGGGTTGTCCAATCCGTGTTTCCCAATGGCTGTAGTTGTACTAGGCTTTGTTTTTGTTGTTGTTTCAGCTTCCTTACCTGAAAATGCACTCTTATGCACAATTTAAAAAATTGTTGACTCTTTCTTCATTTTCTCTCTCTCTCTCTCTCTCTCTCTCTCTCTCTCTCACTCTGTCTCTGTCTCTCTCTTTCTCTCGCTCTCTCATTCCTCCCCTCTCAGAGAATGATAAGCCTATGAAAGGTCTTCGTCAGGAAGACCTGGTGAACCAGGATGTGATTACGGAGCTGAGGAAGGAGTTCAGTATGACCTTCAACCACTTCTACATGGTCGTCACTGACACTGACATGAGATTCAAGGTGGGGTTACCAATACAATTATGATTTGGAACAATCATTTCATAGGATTTCTATGGGGTTAACTCTCTGTCTATCAGTATCTCTTTCATTCTCTCTTTGAATCTCTCTCTCTCTGTATCTCTCTCTCTCTGTATCTCTCTCCGTATCTGTCTCTTTCTCTGTATCTCTCTCTCTCTGTGTATCTCTCTTTCTCTGTGTCTCTCTCTCTGTATCTCTCAATCTCTCTTTTTCTCTGTATCTCTCTCTCTATATCTCTCTCTCTCTCTCTCTCTCTCTCTGTATCTCTCTCTCTCTTTCTCTGTATCTCTCTCTCTCTTTCTCTGTATCTCTGTCTCTTTCTGTATCTCTCTCTCTCTCTGTATCTCTCTCTTTCTCTGTGTATCTCTCTCTCTATGTATCTCTCTCTCTCTGTATCTCTCTCTTTCTGTCTGTATCTCTCTCTCTTTGTATATCTCTCTTTCTCTGTATCGCGCTCTCATTCTCTATCAGTCTCTCTCTCGCTCGCTCTCTCTCTCTCTCTCACTCTCTCTGTATCACTCTCTCTCTGTATCTCTCTGTATCTCCTTGTATCTTTCTGTATCTCTCTCTCTCTGTATCTCTCGCTCTCTCCCTGTATCTCTGTATCGCTCTCTTTCTCTGTATCTCTCTCTCTCTGTATACCACTCTTTATCTTTATCTCTTTCTCATTCTCTGTATCCCTCTCTCTCTCTCTCTCTCTGTATCTCTCTGTATCTCCGTATCGCTCTATCTCTCTGTATCTCTCGCTCTCTCTGTATCTCTCTCTCTGTATCGCTCTCTTTCTCTGTTTCGCTCTCTCTGTATATCTCTCTTTCTCTGTTTCGCTCTCTCTGTATCTCTCTCTTTCCTAATAGATATGCTTAATTTAGCTCATCTGGTCCACCTGATTGTGGGTACTTTTGGGACCATTCCATTTAGACCTAAAGCCTGTACTCAACCCAACCGTCTTGCCAAGTGAACTAAATGGAGCACACACACCTAACCTCTCTATTGAGCCCATTAGACCAATACTGATGTTGGTTGACCAGCCTTCACCATACTGTCAACATCCTGCAGTGATCAAACACTGGTTCAATTCACACAACATGACCATCTCATAACAGCAGTGTGTGTGTGTGTAAATCGGCAGGCTGTTTTTAGACATATTAAACAAAGACTGTTTAACCAACCCTCTACTGCTGTCAGTACAGACAGGAAAGTATATTACAGACAGGAAAGTCTATTACAGGGTGTGGGTATGAGAGAGATGGGGGCGTGTGCCCTATAAAATATCATGTTTTATGCTGGGATCCCTGCTGTTCCTAAAAAATAAGCTGCATGGTGGAATTTATCACGTTCTGAACAGAGTTGTGTTGAACCCCATGGCCCACTGTGTTGAACCCCATGGCCCACTGTGTTGAACCCCATGGCCCACTGTGTTGAACCCCATGGCCCACTGTGTTGAACCCCATGGCCCACTGTGTTGAACCTCATGGCCCACTGTGTTGAACCCCATGGCCCACTGTGTTGAACCCCATGGCCCACTGTGTTGAACCCCATGGCCCACTGTGTTGAACCTCATGGCCCACTGTGTTGAACCCCATGGCCCACTGTGTTGAACCTCATGGCCCACTGTCTTGAACCCCATGGCCCACTGTGTTGAACTCCATGGCCCACTGTGTTGAACCTCATGGCCCACTGTGTTGAACCCCATGGCCCACTGTGTTGAACTCCATGGCCCACTGTGTTGAACCCCATGGCCCACTGTCTTGAACCCCATGGCCCACTGTGTTGAACCCCATGGCCCACTGTGTTGAACCCCATGGCCCACTGTGTTGAACCCCATGGCCCACTGTGTTGAACCCCATGGCCCACTGTGTTGAACCCCATGGCCACTGTGTTGAACCCCATGGCCCACTGTGTTGAACTCCATGGCCCACTGTGTTGAACCCCATGGCCCACTGTGTTGAACCCCATGGCCCACTGTGTTGAACCCCATGGCCCACTGTGTTGAACCCCATGTCCCACTGCGTTGAACCCCATGGCCCAATGTCTTGAACCACATGGCCCACTGTGTTGAACTCCATGGCCCAATGTCTTGAACCCCATGGCCCACTGCTCTGGTTGTGCTTCTCAGAAACATGCAGAGAATGCCTGTGAAGTCATAGCAAACTGGAACACATTGCTCAGTCTCTTGGAATACAGGATACAGGGTTTGAGGTTTTTCTAGGAATACTGGAATCATTATAACATAGGAATAGCATTTCTTACATTTTTCTCCTGACCACTAGAATAATAGGGATTATACACTCAAATCCTTCAATGGTTGGTTACCTTTTTGGTCCACTGACTTGATGATGTGTGTCCCTCCAACAGCAATCCTATGAGGTTCCCATTGCCATGAAGGCTGTGTTCGATTACGTCGACACCTTCACCTCTCGCATCAGAGAGATGGAACAGCAGAAGAGAGATGGAGTGGCCTGCAAGAAGGAGGACAAACCAAGATCACTTGAGAACTTCCTCTCCAGGTAGTGTGTGTGTGTGTGTGTGTGTGTGTGTGTGTGTGTGTGTGTGTGTGTGTGTGTGTGTGTGTGTGTGTGTGTGTGTGTGTGTGTGTGTGTGTGTGTGTGTGTGTGTGTGTGTGTGTGTGTGTGTGTGTGTGTGTGTGTGTGTGTGTGTGTGCGTGTCTCTCACGCCTATGGCTGAGACTGGGAACGGCTGGAATCTGAAACAGACATTTTGCTCCATATGAAACAGACATTTTGCTCCATATGAAACAGACATTTTGCTCCATATGAAACAGACATTTTGCTCCGTAGCCGGTGGGAATATTGCCTCATTCTGCCAGGTAGGGATCTGGCTGAGGAGTGGTCAGAATTGACAGATAGCCATGTCAACATTAATATTAACACCCATACGTAAAAAAAAATGCATGTACACATAACTGTAAGTCTCTTTGGATAAATGTGTCTGCTAAATGAATATTTTATTTCCAGTATTGTAGGATACACTAACACCTTGGTCTTGGATCGATTGACTATTGTCCCGTATATACACTACATGACCAACAGTATGTGGACACCTGCTTATCGAACATCTCATTCCAAAATCATAGGCATTAATATGAAGTTGGTCCCCCCTTTGCTGCTATAACAGCCTCTAGTCTTCTGGTATGGCTTTCCACTAGATGTTGGAACATTGCTGCAGGGACTTGCTTCCATTCAGCCACAAGAGCATTAGTGAGGTCGGGCACTGATTTTGGGCGATTAGGTCTGGCTCGCAGTCGGCATTCCAATTTGTCCCAAAGATGTCCGATGGGGTTGAGGTCAGGGCTCTGTGCAGGCCAGTCAAGTTCTTCCACACCGATCTTGGGAGAAAAAAAAACTGTATGGACCTCACTTTGTGCACGGGGGCATTGTCATGCTGAATCCGAAAAGAGCCTTCCCCAAACTGTTCCCACAAAGTTGGAAGCACAGAATCGTCTAGAATGTCCTTGTATGCTGTAGCATTAAGATTTCCCTTCACTGGAACTAAGACGCATAGCCCGAACCATGAAAAACAGCCCCAAACCATTATTCCTCCTACACCAAACTTTACAGTTGGCACTATGCATTCAGGCAGGTAGCATTCTCCTGGCATCCGCTAAACCCAGATTCGTCCGTCAGACTGCCAGATGGTGAAGCGTGATTCATCACTCTGGATAACGTGTTTCCAGTCCAGAGTCCAGTGGCGGTGAGCTTTACACAACTCCAGCCAACACTTGGTATTGCGCATAGTGATCTAAGGCTTGTGTGCGGCTGCTCGGCTGCTCGGCCATGGAAACCTATTTCATGAAGCTCCCGACGTACAGTTATTGTGCCGACGTTGCTTCCAGAAGCAGTTTGGAACTCGGTAGTGAGTGTTTTAACCGCGGACAGCGCTACGCAATTCAGCACTCGGTGGTCCCGTTCTGTCAAATTGTGTGGCCTACCACTTTGCGGCTGACTCTTTGTAGCTCCTAGACATTTCCACTTTACAATAACGGAACTTACAGTTGACCGGGGCAGCTCTAGCAGTGCAGCCCTAGCAGTGCAGGAATTTGACGAACTGACTTGTTGTAAAATTGGCACCCTATGACCGTGCCAGGTTGAAAGTCACTGAGCTCTTTAGTAAGGTCATTCTACTGCCAATGTTTGTCTATGTAGATTGCATAATTGTGTGATCGATTTTATACACCAGTCACAAACGGGTGTGACTGAAATATCCGAATCCACTAATTTGAAAGGGGTCCACATACTTTTATGTATGTACTTTTACAGTACCAGTCAAAAGTTTGGACACACCTACTCATTCAAGGCTTTTTCTTTATTTGTACTATTTTCTACATTGTAGAATACTAGTGAAGACATCACAACGATGTAATAACACATATGGAATCATGTAGTAACCAAAAAAGTGTTTTGAAATTCTTCAAAGTAGCCACCCTTTGCCTTGATAACAGCTTTGCATACCATTGGCATTCTCTCAACCAGCTTCATAAGGTAGTCACCTGGAAGACATTTCAATGAACAGGTGTGCCTTGTTAAAAGTTAATTTGTGGAATTTCTTTCCTTCTTAACGTGTGTGAGCCAATCAGTTGTGTTGTGACAATGTAGGGGTGGTATTCAGACGATAGCCCTATTTGGTAAAAGACCAAGTCCATAGTTCATTAGAGTTACCAGCCTCAGAAATTGCAGCCCAAATAAATGCTTCACAGAGTAACAGACACATCTCAACATCAACTGTTCAGAGGAGACTGCGTGAATCAGGCCTTCGTGGTCTAATTGCTGCAAAGAAACCACTACTAAAGGACACCAATAAGAAGAAGAGACTTACTTGGGCCAAGAAACACGAGCAATGGACATTAGACCCGTTGAAATCTGTCCTTTGGTCAGATGAGTCCAAGTAGGAAATTGTTGGTTCCAACCGCCGTGTCTTTGTGAGACACAGAGTAGGTGAACGGATGATCTCCGCATGTATGGTTCCCACCGTGAAGCATGGAGGAGGAGCTGTGATGGTGTGAGGGTGCTTGCTGGTGACACTGTCTGTGATTTATTTAGAATTTAAGGCACACTTAACGAGCATGGCTACCACAGCATTCTGTAGCGATATGCCATCCCATCTGGTTTGCGCTTAGTGGGACTATCATTTGTTTTTCATCAGGACAATGACCCAAAACACACCTCCAGGCTGTGTAAGGGCTATTTGACCAAGGAGAGTGATGGAGTGCAACATCAGATGACCTGGTCTCCACAATCACCCAACCTCAACCCAATTGAGATGGTTTGGGATGAGTTGGACCGCAGAGTGAAGGAAAAGCAGCCAACAAGCCAGCATATGTAGGAACTTCTTCAATACTGTTGGAAAAGTATTCCTCATGAAGCTGGTTGAGAGAATGCCAAGAGTGTGTAAAGCTGTCACCAAGGCAAAGGGAGGCTACTTTGAAGAAAATATTTTTGAATATGTTTAACACTTTTTTGGTTACTACTTGATTCCATATGTGTTATTTCATAGTTTTGATGTCATCACTATTATTCTACAATGTAGAAAATAGTAAAAATGAAGAAAATCCCTTGAATGAGTATGTGTCCAAAGTTTTGACTTTTAACCAGATTGACTGTGGTTTGTTGCCATGGAGACTAAATTCCAGTCTAATGACCATGACCCACAGTGTTCAGACAGGAAATGATTTCCCACTGGGCAAAAACTGGTTGAGTCAACTTTGTTACACATCATTTCAAAATAAAAAAAGTTATATGTGATGAGGTTGAATCAACATGGAAAACTGATTGTAGAGTCATCAACGTAAAGAAATGTCTTTTTTTCACATAACTTGTTACCGAAATCCAATGACATGGTGACATGTTTTGTTGATTTCACATTGAATTCACGTTAGTTGACAACTCAACCAGATGTAAATCTAAACTAGACGTTGAAAGGATGTCAGTTGGTTGTTGGTTCTAATGACAGTGACTCACAGTGTTTATACAGGAAGTGACTTGGTTCAAGTCTTGAGGAAGAGCCTTGTAGGATCTTTAAATACGTGAGATTGATGACATCACCGTATAGTTTAATCCTACTGCATCTCATCCTCGTTCCGTCTTTGGGTCCTCAGGTTCCGTTGGAGGCGTCGCCTGTTTGTAATTTCCGCCCCCAACGATGAGGAATGGTCCTATCAGCAGCAGCTTCACGCCCTGACCAGCCAAGCCTGCAACCTGGGTGAGTATAAGAAGGAATCATTAAGTTATTACCGTATTTACCATATTTATCCTATCCTTTCAGATCAACAGGAAGACACGTTGTTTCTGAAGCAGGCCATAAACTGCTCACACGCACACAGGCACACACGCACACACACACAAAGTGGGCAGTTGTCAAATCAGAGCCATCCACTAGCAGCGTGCTGCCAGCAGTATTCTGGGCTCTGTGTGGATCATCCCGTGGTCTCACCAGGGCCTCCGGAAAACTTGTAGCGAGGACACACTTTCCACACCACTTTTGATTTTGTTTAATAAAATATATTGACTGAAATATATTGACACTGGAATTTATCAATAAACACAATAGCTGACATAGACTGAGTTCACTTTTAATTAAGGCCTACGGTTGCATAGTGCGGGACTACACGATGCAAACCTGAATAAAGCAAGCTCAGCCGTTTTACTGTGCATTTTGCTTTCTCTGTGTGTGTGTGTATAGGAAACCCCTCTAGTCCTTCCTTAAAATATCATTAATATGAACAAGAAAAAGGTTGCTGTAGTTTTAACAGGATTTTCATCCTTCCCACGGTCAGGAGTTTCTCCAGGATTTTTTTTTTTTTTAAACCATGTGACCTGCTCTGAAAAATTCTGGTTCCACCATTACCAATATTAAACCTTTTAACAACAAATGAATCATGTCAGACCATATAGGGTCAGGAGTTTTACCAGTCTGGGACTTGTTGTGCCAACCTCTGGTACACACACAACATATGTAAATCAGCACACACACACACACACACACACACACACACACACACACACACACACACACACACACACACACACACACACACACACACACACACACACACACACACACACACACACACACACACACACACACACACACACACACACACACACACACACACACACACACACACACATACTGCTCCCTGTGGTTCACAGCAGGTGTAAATCATATTAGATTTACAACAGCCTCCATTCAGACCTGATCTGGAAGAACACAGTCAACAACACTCGGGCTCTCATTTCATCTGTTACATTTTATCTTGAAAGGTAAACACGCTGAAAAAGTCATAATACATGTGTTGCAGTCGCTGAAACTGAGGAGGACCAGGATCACTGTTTCTCACTCACACACATACACAACACAACCACACACACACACACACACACACACACACACACACAACATACATCCCTCAGAAAAGGTTCATGGAAGTGTAACTCACTACTCATCTACCAGTTCTATAGTCTCAGATCAAAGACTGTGATCCCCTCCTCTGTTTCTCTTGGCTAGGTGTGTGTGTGTGTGTTCAAACCTGGCCTCTCTGATAAACAAGGCTTCTCCTAGCTGCTGACTCTGCTTTGGGTTCGTACCGCGGTATTCAGCTCTTGGCTCTCACCTTAGAGAGCAGTGTTTTCATGTGGTTACTGTGGCTTTTCTGTCTTCAGAACAACCAGCTGTCTGGCTCAGCAGGACACAAGTCCTTCACATTCCCTCTCTATTATCACGACTAACTCACAGATGGTTCTGATCAGGAACGACCGCATCCACATATTGAATAAATACGTTTAGAGATGAATATGAAACAAGTGGTTGAATTATATCCGTTTTGGGGGAGTCTCCGACTCTGATCCTGGAGATCAAGGTCTTCTCTCTGGGCCGTTACTTAGCTGAATCAGGTGTCTGTTATTGCAGGGGGTAGGATCAAAACCCTGCATACTCAGTAGCGCTACAGGTTTCTCTCTTACTAAGGAGCACCTTCAATCTATAAAGATTTCCTAACCAATCAACGCCTCTCTTCCTTATTGTTTACAGGTTGAAGAACCCTGACTTAGATGCTCAATAGGAGACGTTTGAGTTTACGTTGTAAGATGTTGTTGTTGGGTATTTTGTTGTTCTAATGTGCTACTACGGCCTCTCTGTTGTGTGTTTGTCTGCATGGTGATGGTTTCCATGGTGACCCAGGCCTGAGACACATCTCCATCCTGAAGCTGGTCGGCATGGAGGCAGTGGATCAGGGAGGAGTCCTAGAGCTCTATCCAATCAACGGTGAGATCCCTGTTATCTCCCCACCGCCTATGTGTATCATACTTCATACAGGAAATGGCTGTGAAGATGAAGCAAAACAGGAAACACATGGAGGATAAATGGGCTGTGTTATGTTTTGTTCTTCAGTTAATACACCCATGCTGTTGAATGTCTGATGTTGTTTAATTGTCACAGCAGGCAGGTAGCTCAACTTTAGCCCAAATTCCTGCTGTTTCCCCCAGTCCAAGACTATAGCCCAGCTTCCAGCTCTCCCCCAGTCCAAGTCCCTATAGCCCAGCCTCAGCCCTAACTCCTGCTGTCTTCCCCAGTCCTTGTCCCTATAGCCCAGCCTCAGCCCTAACTCCTGCTGTCTCTCCCAGCCCACATCCCTATAGCCCAGCCTCAGCCCAGCTCCTGCTGTATCCCCCGGTCCTTGTGCCTATAGCCCAGTCTCAGCCCTAACTCCTGCTGTCTCTCCCAGCCCACATCCCTATAGCCCAGCCTCAGCCCAGCTCCTGCTGTATCCCCCGGTCCTTGTGCCTATAGCCTAGCCTCAGCCCTAACTCCTGCTGTCTCCCCCAGTCCTTGTCCCTATAGCCCAGCCTCAGCCCTAACTCCTGCTGTCTCCCCCAGTCCTTGTCCCTATAGCCCAGCCTCAGCCCTAACTCCTGCTGTCTCTCCCGGTCCACGTCCCTATAGCCCAGTCTCAGCCCTAACTCCTGCTGCCTCCCCCGGTCCACATCCCTATAGCCCAGCCTCAGCCCTAGCTCCTGCTGTCTCTCCCGGTCCAAGTCCCTATAGCCCAGTCTCAGCCCTAACTAGTGCTGCCTCCCCCGGTCCACGTCCCTATAGCCCAGCTTCAACCCTAGCTCTTGCTGTCTCTCCCAGTCCACGTCCTTATAGCCTAGTCTCAGCCCTAGCTCCTGCTGTCTCCCCCAGTCCTTGTCCCTATAGCCAAGCCTCAGCCCTAACTCCTGTTGTCTCCCCCAGTCCTTGTCCCTATAGCCCAGCCTCAGCCCTAACTCCTGCTGTCTCCCCCGGTCCACGTCCCTATAGCCCAGCCTCAGCCCAAACTCCTGCTGTCTCCCCTAGTCCAAGACCCTATAGCCCAGTCTCAGCCCTAACTCCTGCTGTCTCTCCCAGCCCACATCCCTATAGCCCAGCCTCAGCCCAGCTCCTGCTGTATCCCCCGGTCCTTGTGCCTATAGCCTAGCCTCAGCCCTAGCTCCTGCTGCCTCCCCCGGTCCACATCCCTATAGCCCAGTCTCAGCCCTAACTCCTGCTGTCTC
Organism: Salvelinus alpinus; assembly: GCF_045679555.1. NCBI lineage: Eukaryota > Metazoa > Chordata > Actinopteri > Salmoniformes > Salmonidae > Salvelinus > Salvelinus alpinus. The sequence continues at coordinate 12,986,024 of NC_092105.1, read as the reverse complement.
CCCCGGTCCACGTCCCTATAGCCCAGCCTCAGCCCTAACTCCTGCTGTCTCCCCCGGTCCACGTCCCTATAGCCCAGTCTCAGCCCTAGCTCCTGCTGTCTCCCCCAGTCCTTGTCCCTACAGCCCAGCCTCAGCCCTAACTCCTGCTGTTTCCCCCAGTCCTTGTCCCTATAGCCCAGTCTCAGCCCTAACTCCTGCTGTCTCTCCCGGTCCACATCCCTATAGCCCAGTCTCAGCCCTAACTCCTGCTGTCTCTCCCGGTCCAAGTCCCTATAGCCCAGTCTCAGCTCTAACTCCTGCTGTCTACCCCGGTCCACGTCCCTATAGCCCAGTCTCAGCCCTAACTCCTGCTGTCTCTCCCGGTCCAAGTCCCTATAGCCCAGCCTCAGCCCTAACTCCTGCTGTCTCCCCCGGTCCACATTCCTATAGCCCAGTCTCAGCCCTAACTCCTGCTGCCTCCCCCGGTCCACGTCCCTATAGCCCAGCCTCAGCCCAAACTCCTAATGTCTCCCCCAGTCCACATCCCTATAGCCCAGCCTCAGCCCTAACTCCTGCTGCCTCCCCCGGTCCACATCCCTATAGCCCAGCCTCAGCCCTAACTCCTGCTGTCTCCCCCGGTCCACGTCCCTATAGCCCAGCCTCAGCCCTAACTCCTAATGTCTCCCCCAGTCCACATCCCTATAGCCCAGCCTCAGCCCTAACTCCTGCTGTCTCCCCCAGTCCACATCCCTATAGCCCAGCCTCAGCCCTAACTCCTGCTGTCTCCCCCGGTCCACGTCCCTATAGCCCAGCCTCAGCCCAAACTCCTAATGTCTCCCCCAGTCCACATCCCTATAGCCCAGCCTCAGCCCTAACTCCTGCTGCCTCCCCCGGTCCACGTCCCTATAGCCCAGCCTCAGCCCAAACTCCTAATGTCTCCCCCAGTCCACGTCCCTATAGCCCAGTCTCAGCCCTAACTAGTGCTGCCTCCCCCGGTCCACGTCCCTATAGCCCAGCTTCAACCCTAGCTCTTGCTGTCTCTCCCAGTCCACGTCCTTATAGCCTAGTCTCAGCCCTAGCTCCTGCTGTCTCCCCCAGCCCTTGTCCCTATAGCCAAGCCTCAGCCCTAACTCCTGTTGTCTCCCCCAGTCCTTGTCCCTATAGCCCAGCCTCAGCCCTAACTCCTGCTGTCTCCCCCGGTCCACGTCCCTATAGCCCAGCCTCAGCCCTAACTCCTGCTGTCTCCCCCGGTCCACGTCCCTATAGCCCAGTCTCAGCCCTAGCTCCTGCTGTCTCCCCCAGTCCTTGTCCCTACAGCCCAGCCTCAGCCCTAACTCCTGCTGTCTCTCCCGGTCCAAGTCCCTATAGCCCAGCCTCAGCCCTAACTCCTGCTGTCTCCCCCGGTCCACATCCCTATAGCCCAGTCTCAGCCCTAACTCCTGCTGTCTACCCCGGTCCAAGTCCCTATAGCCCAGCCTCAGCCCTAACTCCTGCTGTCTCCCCCGGTCCACATCCCTATAGCCCAGCCTCAGCCCTAACTCCTAATGTCTCCCCCAGTCCACATCCCTATAGCCCAGCCTCAGCCCTAACTCCTGCTGCCTCCCCCGGTCCACGTCCCTATAGCCCAGCCTCAGCCCTAACTCCTAATGTCTCCCCCAGTCCACATCCCTATAGCCCAGCCTCAGCCCTAACTCCTGCTGTCTCCCCCGGTCCACGTCCCTATAGCCCAGCCTCAGCCCAAACTCCTAATGTCTCCCCCAGTCCACATCCCTATAGCCCAGCCTCAGCCCTAACTCCTACTGTCTCCCCCGGTCCACATCCCTATAGCCCAGCCTTGTTTATTTATTCTCTCCATGCTACCAGATACACTTGTTTGATCTTTCCTCTGTGGTATGGGGCTCAACCTCAAAAACATGTTGGTGCTGCTGCCTACACCACACCATCAACACAAACACATACAGCCCTCCATCCATACACCCCTCACAGCTGCATAAGCACACAGACATTTGCTGTGGTGGGGGTGTTAGGGAGGAAATATGTAAACCCTCCCATTCATTTCTCTGCCCATCCAAATAGCATTCATATGAGCTCTTTTTGGGAGCTTTCCTTGAATGAAGTGGTAGCTTGCAGGGAAAGAGAGCTGGGGCTGGGGCAGAGAGATGTTGCTGGGGCAGAGAGCTGGGACAGAGTGGTGGGGCTGGGGCAGAGAGCTGGGACAGAGAGGTGGGGCTGGGGCAGAGAGATGGGGCAGAGAGGTGGGGATGGGGCAGAGAGCTGGGACAGAGAGGTGGGGCTGGGGCAGAGAGATGGGGCAGAGAGGTGGGGATGGGGCAGAGAGCTGGGACAGAGAGATGGGGCTGGGGTAGAGAGATGGGGTAGAGAGATGGGGCAGAGAGGTGGGGCTGGGGCAGAGAGCTAGGACAGAGAGGTGGGGCTGGGGCAGAGAGCTGGGACAGAGTGGTGGGGCTGGGGCAGAGAGCTGGGACAGAGTGGTGGGGCTGGGGCAGAGAGCTGGGACAGAGAGGTGGGGCTGGGGCAGAGAGATGGGGCAGAGAGGTGGGGATGGGGCAGAGAGCTGGGACAGAGAGATGGGGCTGGGGTAGAGAGATGGGGTAGAGAGATGGGGCAGAGAGGTGGGGCTGGGGCAGAGAGCTAGGACAGAGAGGTGGGGCTGGGGCAGAGAGGTGGGGCTGGGGCAGAGAGCTGGAACAGAGAGATGGGGCTGGGGCAGAGAGCTGGGACAGAGAGGGGGGGCTGGGGCAGAGAGATGGGGCAGAGAGGTGGGGCTGGGGCAGAGAGCTGGGACAGAGAGGTGGGGCTGGGGCAGAGAGGTGTGGCAGAGCTGGGGCAGAGAGCTGGAGCTGGGGCAAAGAGGTGGGGCAGAGAGCTGGGGCAGAGAGATGGGGCTGGGGCAGAGAGGTGGGGCAGAGAGATGGGGCTGGGGCAGAGAGGTGGGGCTGGTGTAGAGAGGTGGGGCAGAGAGCTGGGGCTGGGGCAGAGAGCTGGGGTAGAGAGGTGGGGCAGAGAGGTGGGGCAGAGAGGTGGGGCTGGGGCAGCTTGGCCTAATTTCTTCTTTCTCTTGAGACGGGCAGCTTGGCCGAGGAGCGAGTACGGCTCTCTGCCTCTTCAGTCAAAGACATCAATCATACCAAAGGATATTGACTGACTCCTATCCATCTCTCTCTCCTCCTTCCAGGCAGCGCCACGGTGGAGCGCGAGGGCCTCTCGGCCACCCTGGTCAAAGACATCCGCAACTACTTCCAGATCAGCCCAGAGTACTTCTCCATGCTGCTGGTGGGAAAGGATGGCAACGTCAAGTCGTGGTACCCGAGCCCCATGTGGTCCATGGCCATTATCTACGACCTGGTGGACTCTATGCAGCTCCGCAGGCAGGAGATGGCCATCCAGCAGTCACTGGGCATGCGCTGCCCGGAAGACGAGTACGGAGGCTACGGGTACCATCACCACGGCTACGACGGTTACCAGGACGGCTATCACCAGGGATACGGTTACTAAAGGTGGTGTCAATAGTCTATAAGCAATGATATGGTTACTAAGGGGTGTGTTACTTAATCTCAAATCAATCTCTTTCGCCATTATCCATGTATGCTTCTTGATGGCCCATTGTAGATTCAAATGGATCAGATAGGTGTAAGCAGTAAGGTATGGCTCTACCTACCCCCATGGTAGTCTAGATGTACTTAGCCACTGGTTTCTAGCCCCATGGTAGTCTAGATGGGCTTTCCACCATGTTCCTTGTACTTAGCCACTGGTTTTGGATCTGTAGGCATTAATTAAGAACCCCTAGGGATAGGGGTTGATTTCCAATTGGTCATGCGTGTGCATGGGAGAGGGGCATGAGTATAACCTTTGTCTCGCCTCTTGAATGGCGGTTTTTGTTTTCAGGACGTCTATGTAGGGTTAAATGGTCTAGGGGTTACCTCTGTGCTTCCTGGTTCTAGAATGAAATAAAGAAGGGTTGGATAGTGATGTCATCAATCTCTGTCTAATCCTTCTCTATATCAGTCTTGTTCTTTTGAATTAAGAATTACAATCAACAGTTGTTTTACATTTCACGTGTTCCGTCTACTACATTTCCATTCTTGACCAAATGTACATGTTCACTTTCACAGTCAGGACCTTATTGTAGATAAACGTGTAAGGATGAGTCAAACATTTTGTTTGTATTGGATGTCTGTTTTTAACTTGTGGCTATAACAGTCTGTTTCTGCAATGAACTTTCAACTTCATTCTGTTTTGTAATTTTCCTGTTGTTACATATGGTTCTTATTCATACTCTGTTGTGCATGAGAGACATAGTCTCTGTTTACTGTATATTTATGACAAATAAAGCTTTGTTTCCTGATAACACTTTTCTCTGAGTTTTAATACAAACTGTATCTCAGTACTTTGTATTGTAGTCAAAAGTTCTTTAGGCGCAGTATAACAATTTATTATGTTACACCGCCCCCTGTTGGTTCAAGTTTAACAATACAGATTGAACAATACAGACCAACAGAACGGAAAATACAGTCAGCAACTAAAACAAAATGTGTCCATTTGGTAATCTATAGACTATTTTGTGTGAGAAACTGAGCAATTATGAACTGAATAATTATGCACTGTATCGTAAGAAAATACATGTTATTAACCCGGTGTCCATTGCCTTAAAGATGTACAGTAAAACACATCAGAGATGCAAGTCACCCAAGTCATAGTCTCATTATTGTTATTTTTTTATTTTTTTTACTATTTTCTTAGCTCTTCTTGAACTGCACTGTTGGTTAAGGGCTTGTAAGGAAGCATTTCACGGTAAGGTTGACACTTTTTGTATTCGGCGCATGTGACAAATAAAGTTTGATTTGATTTATAAAATGATATTACTGATAACCACTTCATATCGACTCCACAAGAAGCTTTCTGTGAATACATGGCAGAATACATGTCAATTCTATGGTACAATAAGTATGTATAGGAGAGTACAAAAGACCCTTGAACACTTGTAATTTCTATAGCTGTGGGTTTCTGTAACCTATTAGGGAAGGCAGTTGGTCCCTGTGTGTAATGTAAACCACAACCTTACATGTTCTACCATCATGTCATCAAATACGGTTTTCTGAATGTAACATGGACCCCTGTGACCAGAGTTAATCACATGGGCCTTACGCGCTTACTGTAGGGTCTGTGTGAGGTTACTGTATGGTCTGTGTGAGGTTACTGTATTGTCTGTGTGAGGGTACTGTACGGTCTGTGTGACTGTATGGTCTGTGTAAGGTTACTGTATGGTATGTGTGAGGTTACTGTATGGTCTGTGTGAGGTTACTGTATGGTCTGTGTGAGGTTACTGTATGGTCTGTGTAAGGTTACTGTAGGGTCTGTGTGAGGTTACTGTATGGTCTGTGTGAGGTTACTGTAGGGTCCGTGTGAGGTTACTGTAGGGTCTGTGTGAGGTTACTGTATGGTCTGTGTGAGGTTACTGTATGGTCTCTGTGAGGTTACTGTATGGTCTGTGTGAGGTTACTGTATGGTCTGTGTGAGGTGACTGTATGGTCCGTGTGAGGTTACTGTATGGTCTGTGTGAGGTTACTGTATGGTCTGTGTGAGGTTACTGTAGGGTCTGTGTGAGGTTACTGTATGGTCTGTGTGAGGTTACTGTAGGGTCTGTGTGAGGTTACTGTATGGTCTGTGTGAGGTTACTGTATGGTCTGTGTGAGGTTACTGTATGGTCTGTGTGAGGTTACTGTATGGTCTGTGTGAGGTTACTGTATGGTCTGTGTGAGGTTACTGTATGGTCTGTGTGAGGTTACTGTATGGTCTGTGTGAGGTTACTGTATGGTCTGTGTGAGGTTACTGTATGGTCTGTGTGAGGTTACTGTATGGTCTGTGTGAGGTTACTGTATGGTCTGTGTGAGGTTACTGTATGGTCTGTGTGAGGTTACTGTATGGTCTGTGTGAGGTTACTGTAGGGTCTGTGTGAGGTTACTGTAGGGTCTGTGTGAGGTTACTGTATGGTCTGTGTGAGGTTACTGTATGGTCTGTGTGAGGTTACTGTATGGTCTGTGTGAGGTTACTGTATGGTCTGTGTGAGGTTACTGTAGGGTCTGTGTGAGGTTACTGTAGGGTCTGTGTGAGGTTACTGTATGGTCTGTGTGAGGTTACTGTATGGTCTGTGTGAGGTTACTGTATGGTCTGTGTGAGGTTACTGTATGGTCTGTGTGAGGTTACTGTAGGGTCTGTGTGAGGTTACTGTAGGGTCTGTGTGAGGTTACTGTATGGTCTGTGTGAGGTTACTGTATGGTCCGTGTGAGGTTACTGTATGGTCTGTGTGAGGTGACTGTATGGTCCGTGTGAGGTTACTGTATGGTCTGTGTGAGGTTACTGTATGGTCTGTGTGAGGTTACTGTAGGGTCTGTGTGAGGTTACTGTATGGTCTGTGTGAGGTTACTGTATGGTCTGTGTGAGGTTACTGTAGGGTCTGTGTGAGGTTACTGTAGGGTCTGTGTGAGGTTACTGTAGGGTCTGTGTGAGGTTACTGTAGGGTCTGTGTGAGGTTACTGTAGGGTCTGTGTGAGGTTACTGTATGGTCTGTGTGAGGTTACTGTATGGTCTGTGTGAGGTTACTGTAGGGTCTGTGTGAGGTTACTGTATGGTCTGTGTGGGTAAAGAATAACGGTAAGGCTAGCATTCCCTACTGCTGCATGTTTATGTTTGAGGGATAAATACATGTAGTGGCCAACAGTGCAAAGTGGATTTCTCATGACATCACAGGGTTGAGCCATTATGATGTCATAATGGGTGGCTAGAGAGCCTCCTCCTATGATTCGCTGTCTGTGTTGGACTTGGTCAGCGTCTCCAACTCCTCCTCATAAACAACACAAAACACAGGGGACGCCGAGCGGAAACACACCAGCAAGACAAATGTCTTAAAGCAGTGTGTGGCCGTGGCGTGTCAGCGGTTACCTGCTGGGTGTCAACGAACGGCGAAAATTTAACATGTAGAATCGACAGGAAATTAACGTGAAATTGACGGCCAATATTCGGTGGTCAAAGGCAATAGGATGGCCACCCGCTGTTTTTAAGTACACTCCTCCGTCCGTTGCACTGCTGTGTTTTCCCTCTTTGGGTGGATTATCACATACAGCAGGACTCAACATTAACACTTGTCCGGGGGCAAGTAAAACTAATTGTCGGACAAGGAGATTATAGATTTCATTGTGAGACAAAATCAGGCAAAAATCACAATATCAAACTATTAGGCTACTCCAATTAGAATGACATTAGCGTGTCCTTTGGATAAGATGCATCTGTCTTCCCAATCTCTGCAGAGAGCATCGCAGTAGACTTATTCTAGGCTTGCATTGCCGGGCACGATGCCGTCTATCAATCAGATACGTTTTTGAGATCAAAGCAAGCCCGCATGTGCACATTTGTTGATATTCATTGCTAGTTAGTGATTTTTTTGCCCAATTATATTTTTGGTCATTCAATACTGGCTATGTAACGTACTTCTGACAACGTACATTTTTTTTTTTTTTTGAATAGGCTAATTGACAAGTAACTGCTATGCTGTCAAGATCTGAAAATTTAATATTTTAGCCTTACAAATAGATAGAAATGTCTTAGTTAGCTACCTTTCTTTGAAGTCGCCCACTTTAGCCATTTCATTCCTGGTTCATTGAATGAGGGAAAGTATTTGGTTCAAATTGTAATATTGGGGGCTCACAGTACCAGTCAAAAGTTTGGACACACCTACTCATTCAAGGGTTTTTCTTTATTGTACTATTTTATACATTGCAGAATAATAGTGAAGACATCAAAACTATGAAATAACACATATTGAGTCATGTAGGACCATGACAGTGAGTTCAGTTTACTTGAGTGACCTGGTCAGTCCCCAGACCTCAACCCAATAGAGCATCTATGGGATGAGATGGAACATGCTGTTCACAGCATGAATACACCACCGTCCAATCTGCAGCAACTGCTTGATGCCATGAAACGTTTCAGGCACCTTCTAGAATGCCCCGAATAATTCATGCTATTATGGAGGCAAAGAGGGATTCGACCCGGTACTAAAGAACTCAAGGACACCAGGATTGTACAATCTTTGCCAGTTATTCTTTTAATGATTCTTCAAGCTTTGTCAAGATAATTTTTTATCATTGTATACAGCTATTTGTATGTCGTGCCATAGATTTTCAAATTGATTTAAGTTAAAGCTGTAACTAGGCACTCAGCAACATTCAATGTCGTCTTGGCAAGCAACTCCAGTGTATATTTGGCCTTGTGTTTAAGGTATTGTCCTGCTGAAAGGTGAATTTTTCTCCCAGTGTCTGTTGGAAAGCAAACTATAGCAGGATTTCCTCCAGGATTTTGCCTGTGCTTAGCTCTATTCTGTTTTATTTTTTTTAACTCCCTAGTCCTTCCCGATGACAAGCATACCCATAGTATGATGCAGCCACCACCATGCTTGAATATATGAAGAGCAGTACTCAGTGATGTGTTGGATTTGCCCCAAACATAGTGCTTTGTATTCAGTACATAAAGTTAATTCATTTGCCACATTTGTTGCAGTATTACTTTAGTGCCTTGTTGCAAACAAGATGCATGTTTTGGAATATGTTTATTCTGTACAGGCTTCCTTCTTTTCACTCTGTCAATTAAGCTAGCATTGTGAAGTAACTACAATGCTGTTGATCCATCCTCAGTTTTCTACTATCACAGCCATTAAACTCTGTAACTGTTTAAAAGTCACCATTGGCCTCATGGTGAAATCCCTGAGCAATTTCCTTCTTCTCCGGCAACTGAGTTAGGAAGGACGCCTGTATCTTTGTAGTGACTGGGTGTATTGATACACCATCCAAACTGTACTTAATAACTTCACAATGCTGAAAGAGATATTGAAATTCACTGCTAGACTGAGGGACCTTACACATAATTGTATGTGTTGGGGTACAGAGATGAAGTAGTCATTAAAAAATCATGTTAAACACTGTTAATACACCCAGAGTGAGTCCATGCTACATATTATGTGACTTGTTAAGCACATTTTTTACTCCTGAAGTTCTTTATGCTTGTCATAACAAAGGGGCTGAACACTTATTGACTCAAGACATGTCAGCTTTTCATTTTTAATTAATTTGTTTAAATGTCTGAAAACATTACTCCACATTGACATTATGGGGTATTGTGGGCCAGTAGTGTAGGCCAGTGACACAATCTCAATTTAATCTATTTTAAATTCAGGATTATTCAGTATATAGCCTCGTTATTGATATTTTCTTGTGTACTTTTTTTTTTTTTACTTGAGTTTATTTTGTAAATATTTTATTAACTTTTTTTTTCTTAACTGCATTGTTGGTTAAGTGCTTGTAAGTAAGCATTTCTGTAACGGGTGTCTAGATCTTCCTCCTCCTCGGACGAGGAGAGGAGAGAAGGATCGGAGGACCAAAATGCAGCGGGTTGTGAATACATAATTAAGTTTATTAAAGTACAGACGAAAACCGAAAACACTTCAACAAACTACAAAATAAGAAAACGACGTAGACGAAACCTGAACATGGAACTTACATAAAGACACGAAGAACTCACGAACAGGAACAGACTACATCAAACGAACTAACAAACCGAAACAGTCCCGTGTGGTGCAACATACACAGACACGGAAGACAATCACCCACAAACAAACAGTGTGAACAGCCAACCTATATATGGTTCTCAATCAGAGGAAAACGTCAAACACCTGTCCCTGATTGAGAACCATATAAGGCTAATTACAAGTGACCTAAACATAGAAACACAAAACATAGAATGCCCACCCCAACTCACGCCCTGACCAACTAAACACATACAAAAATAACATAAAACAGGTCAGGAACGTGACAATTTCATTGTAAGGGCTACATCTGTTGTGTTCGGCGCATGTGACAAATACAATTTGATTTGATATAAAATAATGCAAAGTTGGCTAGTAGCTAGCAACAGGGCGACCGCGTCTGTCGGCACCATCTTGGCTGAGACAGGAGAGTTTTTGCTAAATGAGACAGCATCCTGATTTGAGCTTGGCACACTACGTGCCGTAACCAGCAGAAAGAAAACCTTTCTATCTGCAATAAAACATCTATTTATCTTTAAAATCCTTTGCTGTGTTTGAGAGACTGTTTACATTGCAGACAGTTCAAAGGTCATCACAGGCTGTTCACCAAGAAAGTGAAAGTGTGCAAGCTCTTATTTGAGAGCTTTGAAGCGAGGGTACTGAAAAAGTAGTGAGCACTTTCAAAACCATGGGCAAACTATGTCTTTTTGTTAGTTGTTTCATTTTACACCATGGTAAACGCAGGTAAGATTGACATTTTATTCTCTGGTGTATATCAGATTTAATTATAAATCTGCTACTAGGATCAATATTCATAACATAAATAACAGCACCCTATAGGAAGGGAAACGACAGCGTCAAATGTCGTTTCCCAAAATGCCAAAACTATCAGCAACATCAAGATAATTAGGACTTTCTTGTAGTACAGCCCATATACAGTAGACTATTGGCTATACTACAGGATTTTCAGACATAACCATTGATAAAAACGTTCCTGGAGAAAGAGAAGAAATGTATAATGCATAAAGTGTGTCCCAGAGTCAGGCTCATACAGAAAGCCATGTCTGGAGCGGTCCAGCAGGTGAGCTGTCTGGCGTTTGGTTTCTATCCCCGCCACATCAACCTGACCCTGCTGAGAGACAGTCAGCCAATAGCAGAACAGGCTTTGAGTGGGGGGCAACTGCTGCCCAATGGAGACGGCACGTACCAGCTGAGGAAGAGTCTGGAGGTCAGTACAGAGGAACTGAGAGAGAGATACAACTACACCTGCACTGCCTCCCACCTCAGTCTGGACAACAAGCTGGATGTCAGCTGGGTACCTGAGTCTGGAGCAGACAGATCTGTCTATCCTGTCAGCTGTACTGGTAATGGTGTCCATAACTATTCTAATCTGCATTTCCGTTTGCCTAAGGGGGAGAAGCGAGGCTCCCAGACATTGTCACAGCTCTCCAACGCTGTTGATGCCCAAGTGGCCGAGCAAATTAGCCTGTCTTCACATTCTGAGACCTGATATATTTACTGCTGCCGCTCATGCAGTGACTTTCTCAATTCAAACTAATCGACAATATGTACAGTAGCCTAATAAAGAGAAGTCCTTGTTTTTTTATGATACAGTAGTGCATTGACGTTCCAAAAACGTTTACTCTCAATGCTATGACACTGATTTGTATGTGATATGTAAAATAAACGTTCTATTAAAATTCATGATACAAATAGATCATTAGAGTTTAGTTAATTAGCAATGAGCAAAAGGAAATCTTACCTGGAAGCAAAATAAAAATACCAGGAACACCAATCACACCCTGTCTTTCACACCAGAATACCAGGAGCACCAATCACACCCTGTCTTTCACACCAGAATACCAGGAGCACCAATCACACCCTGTCTTTCACACCAGAATACCAGGAGCACCAATCACACCCTGTCTTTCACACCAGAATACCAGGAACACCAATCACACCCTGTCTTTCACACCAGAATATCAGGAGCACCAATCACACCCTGTCTTTCACACCAGAATACCAGGAACACCAATCACACCCTGTATTTCACACCAGAATACCAGGAGCACCAATCACACCCTGTCTTTCACACCAGAATACCAGGAGCACCAATCACACCCTGTCTTTCACACCAGAATACCAGGAACACCAATCACACCCTGTCTTTCACACCAGAATATCAGGAACACCAATCACACCCTGTATTTCACACCAGATACCAGGAACACCAATCACACCCTGTATTTCACACCAGATACCAGGAACACCAATCACACCCTGTCTTTCACACCAGAATATCAGGAACACCAATCACACCCTGTCTTTCACACCAGATACCAGGAACACCAATCACACCCTGTCTTTCACACCAGATACCAGGAACACCAATCACACCCTGTCTTTCACACCAGAATACCAGGAACACCAATCACACCCTGTCTTTCACACCAGATACCAGGAACACCAATCACACCCTGTCTTTCACACCAGAATACCAGGAACACCAATCACACCCTGTCTTTCACACCAGAATATCAGGAACACCAATCACACCCTGTCTTTCACACCAGAATATCAGGAGCACCAATCACACCCTGTCTTTCACACCAGAATACCAGGAACACCAATCACACCCTGTCTTTCACACCAGAATACCAGGAACACCAATCACACCCTGTCTTTCACACCAGAATATCAGGAGCACCAATCACACCCTGTCTTTCACACCAGAATACCAGGAACACCAATCACACCCTGTCTTTCACACCAGAATACCAGGAACACCAATCACACCCTGTCTTTCACACCAGAATACCAGGAGCACCAATCACACCCTGTATTTCACACCAGAATACCAGGAACACCAATCACACCCTGTCTTTCACACCAGATACCAGGAACACCAATCACACCCTGTATTTCACACCAGAATATCAGGAGCACCAATCACACCCTGTCTTTCACACCAGAATACCAGGAACACCAATCACACCCTGTCTTTCACACCAGAATACCAGGAACACCAATCACACCCTGTATTTCACACCAGATACCAGGAACACCAATCACACCCTGTCTTTCACACCAGAATACCAGGAACACCAATCACACCCTGTCTTTCACACCAGATACCAGGAACACCAATCACACCCTGTCTTTCACACCAGAATACCAGGAACACCAATCACACCCTGTCTTTCACACCAGATACCAGGAACACCAATCACACCCTGTCTTTCACACCAGATACCATAGGTTAGGAATCAGTCAGAGTTTTAATGGATTGTGTTTCATGATAGTGGCGTACATAAGCGAGCTGCAGGGGCTGCAACTCTACTTCATACCAGAAGGTGTCCCTCCACACTCAAATGAGGATACTACCAGTAGGTTAACTCGATTAGTATGCTGGATGTATGAATGTAATTCTGGTTCCACTTAATTCTGGCATAGACCACAATGGCACATTTGAGGCAGTTGAAATATGCTGTTGAAAATAAAAGATGTAGCGACAAGTCTCACAATTGACTTTATTTTTTAAAAACTTGCCAAATCTAAATATTATTGATATTGATATTGTAGACATTTCAAATAATCAATTGGTAAATACATTGTTTGTTAGCTTCATTTTCACATTAAAATTTGTTTAAACAGTTTGACCAATTCGGTTCAAAACCTGCCCAGTGATAAAAGATGGAAAGCTCAGGGTCAGGGATATAAATTAAACGTAAAGTAAAGTATTACATGTATACTCGACAAGCATTACATGTCTTACTGCTCAGTGACACACACATTCTTCACAAACATAGTTTACGGGGGATGATGTCAGCGACCGTAACATCACCATAATCTCCATAGGAATAGAACATGGTCACGGATACCAGTAAAGTGATGCATAGTGCGTTAACTCTCTCTCTCTCTCCCGCCTCCTCCGAGACGCCGCCTCTTCCGTAGGTAGGGAAGAGTTTAAAACCAATCTTGAGACGCGGGACACTTCATAAAAAGACAGTGCGTCGTTTTCACGGACTAGTAGTGGACAGGAGAAGTCGGAGAGCTAGAACGTCTTTATTGGGAATACCCGCGGAGCTTATGTTGAATAGTTTTGAGATTCACAAGACAATAAAAATGAAATCTCCAAAGTTGAAGTCTCAAGGCAAATGTGAGTTGAAGAATGCTGACCATCTAATTTGTTCTTGGGATTTCCACTGGACGATACATAATGCATTGAACACGTACCAGGCATGGGGTCAGTTGAGCGTTTGCAGAAAAGGATCCTTAAAGTTATGTCAGATAGTGTGGTTGTTATTCAACATCTGTTAGAATTTGAAAATGTGTTTACTACAATGTAACAATGTAACAAAAACATAGACCGTTAGCACGGGATAGGATCAATTAATAGAGAGCAATTTATTTCATTAGGATAACTGAAATTAATTTTAAAAATATATCATTTGAATGGGAATGGTTGTTTTCATCAGTTATTTCAGCTACATTCCTTGAGGAGGATGATGATCTGTCTGACGTGCTGTGTGAGTTTGATGCGGTGATCGAGGATTTTACGTCCCCGGTGGAGAAAAGACACTTCCGCTACGATGAGCACCTGAAGACAGCGAAGAGACGCAGCAGCGCCAGCGTCAGTGACAGCGGCATCAGCGACTCGGAAAGTAAGTGAACCACACCCACACGCACACACACATATATTGTAGCATTTATTATGGAGTATATCTGGAACAGGGGTTGAACCAACGATCTTTTTTCACACCAATGTGCCATAAAGATCCAGACCTTTTGGCGGTGAAATTACATTCAGCAGTACACTCGTAGAAAAAAAGTATTATTCAGCAGTCCCCATAGGGCTGTGAAAAGGTTGTACATGGTACCCACATTTGTATTTTTTTTATTTAACTAGGCAAGTCAGTTAAGAACAAATTCTTATTGACAATGACAGCCTACCGGGGAACAGTGGGTTAACTTCCTTGTTCAGGGGCAGAACGACTGATTTCTTACCTTGTCAGCTCAGGGATTTGATTCGACACCTGGAACTAAAAGGCTTCTTCAAAGGGTTCTCTTATTGGGGACAGCCGAAGAACCCTTGTAGGTTCTCTAGAGAATACCTTTTTTCTAAGAGTGTAGCATATAGAAAACACTGAAGCAGTGAGAGGTGCTATCAGCAGCCTAGATATGTTCCTGTTAAACAGGGTCCTTGGAGCGTTACAGTTTGCACTGAGACGCACAACTCCTGCTACTTCGTTAAGTGCCAGACAGAGCTGATAGGTGATATCTTGTCATGTGTCCAACGAGTGCTATTCCCGGTCTGCTGAAGAACTATATCAGCCGTACACACACACACACACACACACACACACACACACACACACACACACACACACACACACACACACACACACACACACACACACACACACACACACACACACACACACACACACACACACACACACACACACACACACTAACCCCCTAACTCTTTACTTTCTCTAACCCTGGACACTACCCTTCCTAACCCTCTAACTCTAAACCTGGACACTCCACTTCCTAACTCTCTAACTCTAACCCTGTACACTTCCTAACCCTCTAACCCTAAACCTGGACACTACCCTGCCTAACCCTCTAACCCTGGACACTACCCTGCCTAACCCTCTAACCCTAGACACTCCCCTTCCTAACCCTCTAACCCTAACCCTGGACACTCCCCTTCCTAACTCTCTAACCCTAACCCTGGACACTCCCCTTCCTAACCCTATAACCCTGGACACTCCCCTTCCAAACTCTCTAACTCTAACACTGGACACTACCCTTCCTAACCCCCTAACCCTGGACACTCCCCTTCCTAACCCTCTAACCCTAACCCTGGACACTCCCCTTCCTAACCCTCTAACTCTAACCCTGGACACTCCCCTTCCTAACCCTCTAACCCTGGACACTCCCCTTCCCAACCCTCTAACTCTAACCCTGGACACTCCCCTTCCTAACCCTCTAACCCTGGACACTCCCCTTCCCAACCCTCTAACTCTAACCGTGGACACTCCCCTTCCTAACCCTCTAACTCTAACCCTGGACACTCCCCTTCCTAACCCTCTAACCCTGGACACTCCCCTTCCTAACTCTCTAACTCTAACCCTGGACACTCCCCTTCCTAACCCTCTAACTCTAACCCTGGACACTCCCCTTCCTAACCCTCTAACTCTAACCCTGGACACTCCCCTTCCTAACCCTCTAACTCTAACCATGGACACTCCCCTTCCTAACCCTCTAACCCTAACCCTAGACACTCCCCTTCCAAACTCTCTAACTCTAACCCTGGACACTCCCCTTCCTAACCCTCTAACCCTAACCCTGGACACTCCCCTTCCAAACTCTCTAACTCTAACCCTGGACACTACCCTTCCTAACCCCCTAACCCTGGACACTCCCCTTCCTAACCCTCTAACCCTAACCCTGGACACTCCCCTTCCTAACCATCTAACTCTAACCCTGGACACTCCCCTTCCTAACCCTCTAACCCTGGACACTCCCATTCCCAACCCTCTAACTCTAACCCTGGACACTCCCCTTCCTAACCCTCTAACCCTGGACACTCCCCTTCCCAACCCTCTAACTCTAACCGTGGACACTCCCCTTCCTAACCCTCTAACTCTAACCCTGGACACTCCCCTCCCTAACCCTCTAACCCTGGACACTCCCCTTCCTAACTCTCTAACTCTAACCCTGGACACTCCCCTTCCTAACCCTCTAACTCTAACCCTGGACACTCCCCTTCCTAACCCTCTAACTCTAACCATGGACACTCCCCTTCCTAACCCTCTAACCCTAACCCTAGACACTCCCCTTCCAAACTCTCTAACTCTAACCCTGGACACTCCCCTTCCTAACCCTCTAACCCTAACCCTGGACACTCCCCTTCCAAACTCTCTAACTCTAACCCTGGACACTCCCCTTCCTAACCCTCTAACCCTAACCCTGGACACTCCCCTTCCAAACTCTCTAACTCTAACCCTGGACACTCCTCTTCCTAACCCTCTAACCCTAACCCTGGACACTCCCCTTCCAAACTCTCTAACTCTAACCCTGGACACTCCCCTTCCTAACCCTCTAACCCTAACCCTGGACACTCCCCTTCCAAACTCTCTAACTCTAACCCTGGACACTCCTCTTCCTAACCCTCTAACCCTAACCCTGGACACTCCCCTTCCAAACTCTCTAACTCTAACCCTGGACACTACCCTTCCTAACCCTCTAACCCTAACCCTGGACACTCCTCTTCCTAACCCTCTAACCCTGGACACTCCCCTTCCTAACCCTCTAACTCTAACCCTGGACACTCCCCTTCCTAACCCTCTAACTCTAACCATGGACACTCCCCTTCCTAACCCTCTAACCCTAACCCTAGACACTCCCCTTCCAAACTCTCTAACTCTAACCCTGGACACTCCCCTTCCTAACCCTCTAACCCTAACCCTGGACACTCCCCTTCCAAACTCTCTAACTCTAACCCTGGACACTACCCTTCCTAACCCCCTAACCCTGGACACTCCCCTTCCTAACCCTCTAACCCTAACCCTGGACACTCCCCTTCCTAACCATCTAACTCTAACCCTGGACACTCCCCTTCCTAACCCTCTAACCCTGGACACTCCCATTCCCAACCCTCTAACTCTAACCCTGGACACTCCCCTTCCTAACCCTCTAACCCTGGACACTCCCCTTCCCAACCCTCTAACTCTAACCGTGGACACTCCCCTTCCTAACCCTCTAACTCTAACCCTGGACACTCCCCTCCCTAACCCTCTAACCCTGGACACTCCCCTTCCTAACTCTCTAACTCTAACCCTGGACACTCCCCTTCCTAACCCTCTAACTCTAACCCTGGACACTCCCCTTCCTAACCCTCTAACTCTAACCATGGACACTCCCCTTCCTAACCCTCTAACCCTAACCCTAGACACTCCCCTTCCAAACTCTCTAACTCTAACCCTGGACACTCCCCTTCCTAACCCTCTAACCCTAACCCTGGACACTCCCCTTCCAAACTCTCTAACTCTAACCCTGGACACTCCCCTTCCTAACCCTCTAACCCTAACCCTGGACACTCCCCTTCCAAACTCTCTAACTCTAACCCTGGACACTCCTCTTCCTAACACTCTAACCCTAACCCTGGACACTCCCCTTCCAAACTCTCTAACTCTAACCCTGGACACTCCCCTTCCTAACCCTCTAACCCTAACCCTGGACACTCCCCTTCCAAACTCTCTAACTCTAACCCTGGACACTCCTCTTCCTAACCCTCTAACCCTAACCCTGGACACTCCCCTTCCAAACTCTCTAACTCTAACCCTGGACACTACCCTTCCTAACCCTCTAACCCTAACCCTGGACACTCCTCTTCCTAACCCTCTAACCCTGGACACTCCCCTTCCAAACTCTCTAACTCTAACCCTGGACACTCCTCTTCCTAACCCTCTAACCCTGGACACTCCCCTTCAAAACTCTCTAACTCTAACCCTGGACACTCCCCTTCCTAACCCTCTAACCCTAACCCTGGACACTCCCCTTCCCAACCCTCTAACTCTAACCCTGGACACTCCCCTTCCTAACTCGTTCTGCAGACGTGGAGTTTCTAGAACACACTACATGAAGTTCTCTTTTCACATCATCCCTCGGAAACTCTAACACTCACATGTGGTTGGGAAATGAAATCGTTGTCCAGTGGGGGAACGGGAGCATATTTCTGTCTGTGTGTAACTGTGTGAGGCTATCACATTTGGGTTAGGGCCCGAGGCGTAGCCAGCTGTGGAAGTACGTCTTTAAGACAGTGTACACACACACACACACAGTATGGTAATGCACAGCTTGACGTCTGAGAGATGGCATAACTGCTTATGACAATAAAATCTAAGAGGGTATATAGGCTTCCACAGAGACATGGCTGGGTTGGAATTTGGGGGCTGTGTGCCAAATATGCAGCAGCGGCTCAATCTAACCCCAAGATCTCTGGACTCTGATCAAGGTGTGTGTGTGTGTGTGTGTGTGTGTGTGTGTGTGTGTGTGTGTGTGTGTGTGTGTGTGTGTGTGTGTGTGTGTGTGTGTGTGTGTGTGTGTGTGTGTGTGTGTGTGTGTGTGTGTGTGTGTGTGTGTGTGTGTGGTGGAGGTCAGGGTAGGTAATACTACATAATAAATATTCTTTCAGGATCCAGTGGAACTCTTGTGTGAGGAGAGAAACAGAGAGAGAGAGAGAGAGCTAGAGAGAGAAAGAGAGAGTGAGAAAGAGAGAAAGAGCTAGAGAGAGAAAGAGAGAAGAGAGAAACAGAGAGAGAGAGAAACAGAGAGAGAGAGGAGAGAAGTAGAGCGAGAGAGAGAGAGCTAGAGAGAGAAAGAGAGAAAGAGAGAAAGAGAGAGAGAAACAGAGAGAGAGAGAGAGAGAGAGAAAGAGAGAGAGAGAAAGAGAGAGAGAGAAAGAGAGAAAGAGCTAGAGAGAGAAAGAGAGAAAAAGAGAAAGAGAGAAAAAGAGAGAGAGAGAGAGAGCTAGAGAGAGAAAGAGAGAAAGAGAGAAAAAGAGAGAAAGAGAGAGCTAGAGAGAGAAAGAGAGAAGAGAGAAAGAGAGAGAGAGAGAGGAGTAGAGCGAGAGAGAGAGAGAGCTAGAGAGAGAAAGAGAGAAACAAACAGCGAGAGAGAGAGCTAGAGAGAGAAAGCGAGCGCGAGAGAGAGAGAGAGGAGAGGAGTAGAGCGAGAGAGAGAGAGAAAGATAGCAAGAGAGAAAGAGAGAACGAGAGAGAGAGGAAGAGTAGAGAGAGAGAGCGCTAGAGAGAGAAAGAGAGAGAGAGAGTTAGGGAGAGAGAGGGAGAGAGAGAGAGAGGGAGAGCGAGAGAGAGAGGGAGAGACAGAGCGAAAGTGAGAGGAGGTTTTTAAGCTGTGTCTCCTCTATTAGTTAGCCATACCATACTCCTAGTTAGACCTGTCAAGAGGGTATTACAAGGACTAAATCACAGACCATTAAACCAGCAGACCTCAATCTGAAAGGAGTTGAATGGAGTTCTAGTACCTTTTGGATTGGAGACAGACCACACAGGGAACGGAATACATTTCTGTTGAACATGACCATAGTAAAACAACAGCCCCTCCATCTACAGGACTCACCCTGACTTCAGAACATACAGACTTCATAGTCAAACTAAACTGAGCTGTTTAGAAGAGGAATGAATTCCACTATACAGCCCCTTTCTGTATTTTACTCAGAAGAAACAACGATGATCTCTCCTTCTCCCACCAACATTCCTTTCCCGTATATAAACAAACAGTGAAACAGATCTGTCATCTCCTGTGGCTGAAACATCTACTGTTGGAATGAAAGTGTTTATTGTGTCCCTTCCGAAGTCACACAGCCAATGTTTTGACCACACGTCGTCTGAACCAATGTTACCACTGTGGGGGAATGCAGGAGAGAGTGGTAGTGTGTGTGTGTGTGTGTGTGTGTGTGTGTGTGTGTGTGTGTGTGTGTGTGTGTGTGTGTGTGTGTGTGTGTGTGTGTGTGTGTGTGTGTGTGTGTGTGTGTGTGTGTGTGTGTGTGTGTGTGTGTGTGTGTGTGTGTGTGTGTGTGTGTGTGTGAGAACCAGAAGTCCTCACAAGAATAGTAAACCAACTCAAATTCAGAGAAGTGAGGAGATTATTTCAGTCCTCACTTATTAAAATACTAAGTCTAAGTCTGTCAGACGCAGAGCAGTTTCCATAACAGGCAGTGATGCAAAAGGTCAGGATGCTCGCGATGATGCAGCTGTAGAACTTTTTGAGAATCTGGGTACCAATGCCAAATCTTTTCAGTCTCCTTAATAAGGGGAAAAGGCGTTGTCGTGCCCTCTTCACGACTGTCTTGGTGTGTTTGGACCATGATAGTTTGTTGGTGATGTGGAAACCAAGGAACTTGAAGATCTCAACCTGCTCCACTACAGTCCCGTTGATGAGAATGGGGGCGTGCTCGTCCTCCTTTTCCTATAGTTCACGATCATTTCCTTTGTCTTGATCACATTGAGGGATACGTTGTTGTCCTGGCACCACACGGTCAGGTCTCTGACCTCCTCCCTATTGGCTGTCTCATCATTGTCGGTGATCAGGCCTACCACTGTTGTGTCATCAGCAAACTTAATGATGGTGTTGGAGTCCTGCTTAGCCACGCAGTCGTGGGTGAACAGGGAGTACAGGAGGGGATTAAGCACGCACCAGTGAGGGAACCCAGTTTTGTGAATCAGATTGGCAGATGTGTTGTTGCCTACCTGTACCACCTGGGGGGCGGCTGGTCAGGAAGTCAATAGACCCTACAGCTTCTTGGGGGCTACAGAAAGATGATCTCTCTCCCTCTCTCCCTCTCTCCCTCTCTCCCTCTCTCTCTCTCAATTCAATTCAATTCAATTCAATTTGCTTTATTGGCATGACGTAACAATGTACATATTGCCAAAGCTTGTTTACAATGTAAAAATGAGAATCAAAATTGTCAACGGGACAACAGTAACAACAATAACCAAGGGTCAAAATAACCATACATTCAACAATAACAATAAACATACAGTAAAGGACATGTGCAGGTTGATTGGTTTGTCAGACACTGTCCCTCAACTTATGGCAGGCAGCAATGTAGTGCGCTGCCAACCCACAGCTCTCTGCGTCCTCCCCCAACAGGACGGGTAGCCTATCCTCATCAGAGAGGTCTTTGAAACCTTGAATAAGAGTTTCAAATTTGGGGAAATGACACTCTCTAATTGTTTTATATTTTTGACATTTTGTCAGGAAATGCAGCTCCGTCTCAGGTTCTGCTATTGTGCAGTGGTTGCACAGCCTTTCTTCTACAGGGAGCCAGGTTTTCCTGTGTCTACCCTTCTCAATGGCAAGGCTGTGCTCACTGAGCCTGTACTTTGTCAAGGTTTTTCTAAAGTTTTGATCAGTAACCATGGTCAAATATTTAGCCACGGTGTACTGTCGATTTAGGGCCAGATAGCACTGCATTTTGCTCTGTGCTTGTGCTTGTGTTTCCCAATAAGCAATATAGTTTTGTTTTGACTGTGTTGTAATTTGGTTTATCCTGATTGATTGGATGTTCTGGTCCTGAGGCTTCAGTGTGTTAGTAGAACAGGTTTGTGAACTCAGCCCCAGGACCAGCTGGATGAGGGGACTCTTTTCTTTGTTCAGCTCTTGGTATTGCAGGGCTTGGTAATGATATGAGAGGGGGTCACTGTATTTTAGATGTTTCCAAAACTTAATTGCTCTTTTTTGAGTTTTTATTATTAGTGGATATTTGCCTAATTCTGCCCTGCATGCATTGTTTGTAGTTTTCCTCTGGACATGTAGGAGAATCTTACAGAACTCTGCATGCAGGGTTTCAATGGGATGTTTGTCCCATTTGATGAAATCTTGTTTTGCAAGTGGACCCCACACCTCGCTGCCATAAAGTGCAATTGGTTCAATGACATATTCAATTAGTTTTAGCCAAATTTTAATAGGTATTTCAATTTGAATTTGCTTTTTAATTGCGTAGAATGCCCTGCGTGCTTTCTCTCTCAGTTCATTCACTGCTTCATTAAGGTGTCCAGTTGAGCTTATTTTTAAACCTAAGTAATTGTAGTGTGTGCAGTGCTCTATATATTTTGTACCAATTGAGAACTTTGGTCTAATTCCCTGAGATCTGGATCTTCTCTGGAAAATCATTATTTTAGTCTTTTTGGGGTTTACTGCCAGGGCCCAGGTCTGGCAGTACTGCTCTAGCAGGTCCAGGCTCTGCTGTAGGCCATGTGCTGTGGGTGACAGCAGGCATAGGTCATCGGCGAAGAGTAGGCATTTAACCTCTGAATTATGGAGACTAACACCAGGGGCTGAGGATTTTTCTAGAATAGTGGCCAATTCGTTGATGTAAATATTGAAGAGTGCTGGGCTCAGATTACAACCCTGACGAAGGCCCCGCCCCTGGTTAAAGAATTCTGTTCTTTTCTTGCCAATTTTAATGCTGCACGTATTGCCAGTATACATTGATTTAATTATGTCATATGTTTTACCCCCTACACCACTTTCAATAACTTTGTAGAACAGTCCTGTGTGCCAAATAGAATCAAATGCTTTTTGGAAGTCGATAAAGCAAGCGTATATTTTGGTATTATTTTGGTGGACATGTTTATCTATCAGGGTGTGTAGGGTGTAAATATGATCGGTCGTGCGATGTTTTGGTATAAATCCAATTTGGCTTTTACTCAAGACATTGTGCTTATTAAGGAAGTTTAGAACTCTTACATTTATAATACTACAGAAAACCTTCCCCAGGTTACTGTTCACACAAATGCCTCTGTAATTGTTAGGGTCAAATTTGTCTCCGTTTTTAAAGATTGGGGTTATGAGTCCTTGATTCCAGATGTCAGGGAAATAACCTACACTCAGGATCAAATTAAACAGTTTTAATATAGCCAACTGAAATTTTGCACTAGTGAGTTTGAGCATCTCATTTAGGATGCCATCAGGTCCGCATGCCTTTTTAAATTTGAGAGCCTGAAGTTTCTTATAGAGCTCCTGGTCAGTAATTGGGGAGTCCAGTGGATTTTGATTGTCCTTTATAGCTCTTTCTAATCCATTCAACTTCTCATGAATTTGGCGTTGTTCTGCGTTTGTGTCAATTTGAACAGTGTTGTAGAGTGTTTTAAAATGGGTTGTCCAAATGTCACCATTTTGTATCGCTAATTCCTCTTGTTTAGATTTTTTTATTTTTTTCCAATTTTGCCAGAAGTTGTTTGTGTTTATGGACTCCTCAATTAGCGTCAGCTGCTTTCTGTTGTACTGTGCTTTTTTGGTTCTGAGTGTACGTTTATAGAGTTTTAAAGTCTCACAGTAATGAAGGCGTAATTCACCATTATTTGGGTCTCTGTGCTTTTGGTTGGATAGTGTTCTAAGTTTTTTCCTTATAATTTTACAATCTGCATCAAACCAGTTGTCATCTGTGATCTTTTTTGTTTTGTTTTTTATCAATTTCAATTGTGCTTCTTTTGCCGTTTGCCTGAATATATAGTTGATGTTTTGTACTGCTAGATTGATGCCTTCTTTACTGTGAGTGAATGTGGTATCCAGAAAGTTATCTAAGAGTGTTTGGATATTTTGGTTCCAGGTTGCTTTCTGGTATTCTTCTGTGCTGTTTTGGGCCCATCTGTATGAATGTCTGATGTTGTACAGCTTACTGGGATGTGAATGTGTGGTTGTTTCCATGTCTGTTCTTTTGAGGAACAATGTAATTTGGCTGTGATCAGACAGAGGTGTTAGTGGCTTGACAGTGAATGAGCTGAGAGAGAAGGGGTCAATGTCTGTGATCATATAGTCTACTGTACTGTGGCCAAGAGGTGAGCAGTAGGTGAATCTCCCCAAAGAGTCCCCCCGTAACCTACCATTGACAAAGTACAGACCCAGGCTTCTACAGAGCTGCAACAGATCCCTTCCGTTTTTGTTGACGGTGCTGTCACTGTTGTTTCTATTGGGGAGATTAAGACAGTTAGAAACATTATGGCCTGTAATAAAGCTGTCCCCTCGTGTGCTCGTTAGATCAGGTAGTGTTCCTGTGCGCGCATTTGTGTCCCCACAGATGAGCACATTTCCCTGGGCCTGGAAATGGCACGTCTCTTCCTCAAGGGAAGATCTCCTCTGAGTAATATGGGGATTCTGAGGGGGGGATATAAATTGCGCAAAGGAACACATCTTTTTCTGTCAGTACAAGTTCTTTTTTCAGTTTTAACCAAATGTGATATTTGCCCATTTTGAGGGGATCAATTAGATGTTGTAGGTCGGATTTGTACCAAATGATCAGTCCTCCAGAGTCTCTGCCTCTATTGACAGAGCTGTGTTTTTGTGACGGCACAATTACCTCTCTGTAACCTGTGGGACAGTGAGTGACAATGTCAGCCTTACACCATGTCTCCTGCAGAATGATGACGTCAACATCTTTAAGATTTTTGTTGAACTCCAGTGCTAAACTCTTCAGTCCAAAGGTTGATGAGTTTAGGCCCTGAATGTTCCACATGCTAACTGACAGTGATTTCATGTTCCAAAAGAAAGAATAGCAGTCAGAAATACAGTAACTAACTATTAAGTTGTTAAGAGCGAGATAAACAGGATAACAGCCAACATTTTTTCTGTTATATAAACATTCCTATTCATTGAACAAGTACATTTTAGTACAATAGGTGTGTGTGTGTGTGTGTGTGTGTGTGTGTGTACATGCGTCCGTGTGTGTTTAGTGCAGTTTAGTGCAGATGTATTGGAGGAGCTGTTTAATCTCACTCAATCCCACAGGGTTCTCCTGTCCTCTGACAACCTCTGCGTAGCTGCGCTGGTCCTGCTGTTGGGCCCTGTGGAGTGGAGGGGGGCCAGGTCTGGGCCGTGGGGCTTCCTCTCTGGTCTGGTAGGGGTGGTGGTCTGGTGCGGGGTAGTAGGCTGGGCCCGGTCCGGTCTGGCTAAGCCGATGGAAGTGGTGATGGTCTGGTGGTGGGTGGGGCCTGTGGGGTGCGCTGGGTCTGGTGTGGCGTTGAAGGGGCCTGGGGCTCCTTGTTGGTGCAGTGGTCTGGTAGGGGTCTCTGGGTGGTCCTCTGTCCAGTGCGGCATGGGGTGTTTGTCTACCAAGTGCCACGTCCTTTAGAGACTTGACAAACATCCCTCTCTCTCTCTCTCTCTCTCTCTCTCTCTCTCTCTCTCTGTCTCTCTGTCTCTCTGTCTCTCTGTCTCTCTGTCTCTCTGTCTCTCTGTCTCTCTGTCTCTCTCTCTCTCTTTCTCTCTCTCTCTCTCTCTCTCTCTCTCTCTCTCTCTCTCTCTCTCTCTCTCTCTCTCTCTCGTCCCTCTCTCGTCCCTCTCTCGTCCCTCTCTCGTCTCTCTCTCTCTCTCTCTCTCTCTCTCTCTCTCTCTCTCTCTCTCTCTCTCTCTCTCTCTCTCTCTCTCTCTCTCTCTCTCTCTCTCTCTCTCTCTCTCTCTCTCTCTCTCTCTCTCTCTCTCTCTCTCTCTCTCTCTCTCGTCTCTCTCTCTCTCTCTCTCTCTCTCTCATCCCTCTCTCGTCCCTCTCTCGTCCCTCTCTCGTCCCTCTCTCGTCTCTCTCTCTCTCTCTCTCAGGTGCCGAGTCACTCAACAGGAACAGCTTCAGTTTCAGTGATGAGATATTGAACTCTCCCAGCATCTTCACTCCCTCCCCCACCACTCCCCCATCTTTAACGTCACCCAAAGGTGAGCCTCGACACACACACACACACACACACACACACACACACACACACACACACACACACACCTTTACACAAACACGTCATTCTGACTAGTACTAGAATCTCCGTTTGACAGCCAAAGTGCAGCTCTGTATTACTCCTGTTTAGACGGAACAACAGAGGCAGGATTCTACATGATGTGTGTTTTAGGAGAAGTTAAATGTTATGATAGGCAGACATATTGCCTCGGGCTTAGAGCACTTCAGCTAGCATCAGCTATTCCAGTGGTTCATTTATTAACTCATTACAGTTCAAGTGACTCATTCTTCTTCTTTAGTAAGGTAGTAGTATTTATATTTGTAGTAGACAGTGCCATGTGTTGTTCAATTCACACAATGCATGATGTGTGTTCATTTTAGGTTATGCAATTGCAGGTGGACTATCAAGTGCTATTTCATTGTTGGACTGTCTCTCTATGTTGTTTACAGCTAAACTGGGAGACACTAAAGAACTGGAGGACTTCATTGCTGACCTTGACAAGACATTAGCCAGTAAGTGCTAATACCTTGCACCATTCACAGTACTTACTCAGGGAGGGGTTTGCTAACGCTGTTAGCGATGCTAACCACCACTCATAAACTGTAGCTACATGATCGTCATAACTCTCTGGTTATCCAAAACAATAAGCTCAATAAGCGGTGTCAGCTCTAAGCAGGGTTGGGGTATTGGGACGTATGGGGATGTATGGATGGGCCAGATGAGACCTCTAGGTAGGTGGGAGGTAAAGAAAAGATATCCCTTTCAGCTGTCACTCATGTCATTATACCTTGACACACACGCACACACGCACACGCACACGCACACACACACATGCACACACACACACACATGCACACCCCGCCTCAGTGACAGCCTATGTAAGAGCGTAACCCGAGAGAGAGAGAGAGCTGAGTTTATGTACTGGATACAGACCAACATAGCTCCGTGTATTTGTTCTGGATTTCTCCAGTACTCCAGAGTGTTGGAACTTGCGTCAGGGAAGGTTACATTGGAATGTTCCCGTGTAAAACCTGGGGTGGAATATCAACTGTAAAGGTCAGGATTGGAATGGATTTGCCAATGGAAGTGTTCAGGTGCTGTTCTTAAGACCTACAGACAGCGAATCCTAGTCCTTTAATAACGGTTAGAGTACTGAATGTTCCTCATTCTAACCAATGGGACAGCAAGTCAGTTAGACACATTAGGCAATGGGACAGCAAGTCAGTTAGACACATTAGGCAATGGGACAGCAAGTCAGTTAGACACATTAGGCAATGGGACAGCAAGTCAGTTAGACACATTAGGCAATGGGACAGCAAGTCAGTTAGACACATTAGACAATGGGACAGCAAGTCAGTTAGACACATTAGGCAATGGGACAGCAAGTCAGTTAGACACATTAGACAATGGGACAGCAAGTCAGTTAGACACATTAGACAATGGGACAGCAAGTCAGTTAGACACATTAGGCAATGGGACAGCAAGTCAGTTAGACACATTAGGCAATGGGACAGCAAGTCAGTTAGACACATTAGGCAATGGGACAGCAAGTCAGTTAGACACATTAGGCAATGGGACAGCAAGTCAGTTAGACACATTAGGCAATGGGACAGCAAGTCAGTTAGACACATTAGGCAATGGGACAGCAAGTCAGTTAGACACATTAGACAATGGGACAGCAAGTCAGTTAGACACATTAGGCAATGGGACAGCAAGTCAGTTAGACACATTAGGCAATGGGACAGCAAGTCAGTTAGACACATTAGGCAATGGGACAGCAAGTCAGTTAGACACATTAGGCAATGGGACAGCAAGTCAGTTAGACACATTAGGCAATGGGACAGCAAGTCACATAAAGTAAAGGGACGGTCAGTCAGTCAGTTAGACACATTAGGCAATGGGACAGCAAGTCACATAAAGTAAAGGAAAGGGACAGTATTTGCCTCTCAAGTTAAGCAGAGCCTGGCATTTTTATTAGGGTCTACATTGTTTACCTCCGCCCCCTTGGTCTATCCGTCTGACCTGAGGTACGTAGAGGAGTCTACAGTCCGTTGCTGTCTGACCTGAGGTACGTAGAGGAGTCTACAGTCCATTACTAAACATCTGTCTGGTTCTGTCTGTCTGTCTCTCCTTAGGCATGTGACATAGAGCCCAATGAAAGTGACTGAGACCCTTTTTGGAGAGTTGCCATCGAGAGGAGGCTGTCCAGACACCCAGGCGCCCCCCCCAACAAACACACACACACACACACACACACACACACACACACACACACACACACACACACACACACACACACACACACACACACACACACACACACACACACACACACACACACACACACACACACACACACACACACACACACACACACACACACACACACAAACTCCAGGAGTGGACAGGGACAGTCACAGTGGCTGTCAGAAGTGCTGAACAACTTCATCTCAAGGCTGTGTCCCAATAGTATAAAGCAGCGTCATCTCCTCATCTCCTTTCCTCTTCCTCATCTCCTTTCCTTCATGAGCTGATCTGATTATACTGGATAAGTTAAATAGGTTCGTTTACACAGTTAGAATGGGCAAATGTGAAATAGCACCTCATGTTCTATTGCACTATGTAACATCGGGTATTATTTCTGACACAGCCCTAGTTTATAAACTTTTACCAGTCATGGAGGAGACTAGGGGAGGATATTAGGAAGGAGATGAAGGAAATTAAGCTTTGTAAAAGTATTGGGACACTGTCAGACAGAAAACCACCATCTCACATACTATGCGTCCATTATACAAAACTTGAGCAGGAAGAGTATTTAAGAAATGGCTTTTTATAATAGAAGTATATTTGTAATTTTATAGAGCTGGTCATTGTACATTTATCAATAATACTTGTTTGTGATATATATTTTTGTATCTATATGTAAATAATAATTGTTTCAGATTCTATTGCATTGCATTATATGATGGGTTTTAGGTTTGTCACTCATTGGCTGGAGTTAAGATGTATTGATGCTTTTAAAGAATGTGAACCAAAATGTGGATGAACTCTGAAAAACGGGAATCCAACAACATGTATTTAATACAGCTAATGTCTATTGTCTATAAGAGATAATATTAAAGTTAAATATTATTCTTTTAAAACATGTCTCTTGTCTTTTTTCCCCTGCGTACATTATTGGTATCCCGTATAACATCTAAACTAGCTAAATGAATGTTAATACTTATAATCTGGATCAGCGTTGTAGTACACCAGACCCGTCACATTGAGTGTCTCGTTCTTGAGTGTCCCTTGTAGTTCTCAGTTCAGTTGTATTATACTACAGAATATCAAAATACAAACAGCTGTAACAACCTCATACAATGACAGGTAGAATTGCTCAGAATTGTATTTTTTGTAATTAATTTATTTGAACAGGAAGGATATAACATGTCATTCAATCACATAGGGAGGAGTGAGCAGAGCCCACGTCCCAGCCTGGTCTCATAGACTAGACGTAATATAGTAAATGTATCTCCGGGACACTCAAATTAGAATGATATGCTACATTTGGTATGGTTACAGAAGACAGATTGCTACTTACGACAAAAGTAGGGTGGCTGGGTGGATGTATTACACGAAAGTCTAGCAAAAATGTTGCTAGTTCAAATCTCATGATGGACAACTTTTGCATTTTAGCAACTTTTCAGTTACATACATACATGTTAGCTAATCCTTCCCCTGCCCATAACCTTAACCCTTTATGCGAACCCTTCCCCTCTTCCCTAACCTTAACCCTTCAGCCTTCAGCCTAACTCCTAACCTTAGCCCTAACCCCTAACCCCTAGCCTAGCCCAGCTAACGTTAGCCTTAGCCACCAACTAAATTTAGCCACAACTAATTGGAATTCGTTTTGCAAATTCGTAACCTATTGTACATTTTGCAAATTAGTAACATATTGTATGTTTAAAGTTTAACCAACAATGTTTCACAGATAAGTTATTTTCAAAAAGATAGCTAGCAACAGCAAGCAAACTGCAATAAAAAAATACTGTTCTACTCACCAGATGATGATCATTTTAAACTTAACTTCTTGTTCAAAGTTAGTCTTGAAAAGGGTGAAGCTAACAAATTAGCAACAACATCCTCTTTGATAACACCTGTTACCTAACACACTGCAAACTAGCCTACAACAAAACCTAGATAACTAGACCGTGGGAAAGATATGACTGTCCCCTTCTGTGTCCCTGTCTCTATGACTTATATGACTGTCCCCCTCTGTGTCCCTGTCTCTATGACTTATATACCTGTGACACTCTGTGTGAGTGGCAGTCAGTTACCTGCTGTTGGTGTCTCTGCAGCTCTGTGTATACAGTAGCTCTGTGGGGCTGAGACAGACACACTGAAATAGACATTCCAAATCCCAGGGTTCTTGTAACCATTACTCAATTCATCAACAAATCTAGTGGTTATGAAACAGACTGAAGTTGGGGCAGTAGGGTGGGTGAGTGCTCTGATGCTGAATGGCATGTATATAAAATTGGGAAAGACAAGCGACATGGACCAGGCAAGGTGTAGAGGGCAGGGGGATATAGGGCAGAGGTAGCCCTCTACTCCACTGCCCTCTAGCCCCTAGCTCTAGCCTCTGCCCTCTACCATCTACCCTCTAGCCCCTAGCTCTAGCCAATGCCCTCTACCATCTACCCTCTAGCCCCTAGCTCTAGCCAATGCCCTCTACCATCTACCCTCTAGCCCCTAGCTCTAGCCCCTGCCCTCTACCATCTACCCTCTAGCCCCTAGCTCTAGCCAATGCCCTCTACCATCTACTCCCCTGCCCTCTAACCACTGGCCTCTACCCCCTGCCCTCTAACCACTGGCCTCTAGCCACTGCTCTCTACCCCCTGCCCTCTAGCCATATACCCTCTACCCCCTGCCCTCTACCCCCTGCCCTCTAACCACTGGCCTCTAGCCACTGCTCTCTACCCCCTGCCCTCTAGCCCCTGCCCTCTACCATCTACCCCCTGCCCTCTAGCCCCTGGCTCTAGCCAATGCCCTCTACCATCTACCCTCTAGCCCCTAGCTCTAGCCCCTGCCCTCTACCATCTACCCTCTAGCCCCTAGCTCTAGCCCCTGCCCTCTACCATCTACCCTCTAGCCCCTGACCTCTACCCCCTGCCCTCTAGCCCCTGCCCTCTACCCCCTGCCCTCTACCATCTACCCTCTAGACCCTAGCTCTAGCCCCTGCCCTCTACCATCTACCCTCTAGCCCCTGGCTCTAGCCAATGCCCTCTACCATCTACCCTCTAGCCCCTAGCTCTAGCCCCTGCCCTCTACCATCTACCCTCTAGCCCCTAGCTCTAGCCCCTGCCCTCTACCCTCTAGCCCCTGGCTCTAGCCCCTGCCCTCTACTACCTGACCTCTACCCCCTGCCCTCTACTACCTGCCCTCTAACCACTGGCCTCTAGCCACTGCCCTCTAGACCCTCCCCTCTAGCCCCCGCCTTCTACCCCCTTGCACACTAGCCCCTACCCTCTACCCCCTGCCCTCTACCCCCTGCCCTCTACTCCCTACCCTTTAGCCCCTGCACAAATGTCCCTGCCCTCTACCCCCTGGCTCTACCCACTGCCCTCTACTCCCTACCCTCTGCCCCCTACCCTCTACCCCCTACCATGTACCCCCTACCCTCTACCCTCTACACCCTACCCTCTACCCCCTGCCCTCTACCCTCTATCTTCTAACCTCTACCCCTACCCTCTACCGCCTACCCTCTACCCCCTACCCTCTACACCCTACCCTCTACCCCCTACCCTCTACCCTCTACGCCCCCCCCCCCCCCCTAGCACCTGCCCTCTACCCTCTACCCCGTTGACCAACTGGCAGGGCAGTCAGTTTTAAATACAGTTCTCTATAGGCCAGGGCAGTCAGTTTTAAATACAGTTCTCCATAGGCCAGGGCAGTCAGTTTTAAATACAGTTCTCTATGGGCCAGGGCAGTCATATTTAAATACAGTTCTCAATGGGCCAGGGCAGTCAAATTTAAATACAGTTCTCTATAGGCCAGGGCAGTCAGTTTTAAATACAGTTCTCTATGGGCCAGGGCAGTCAGATTTAAATACAGTTCTCTATAGGCCAGGGCAGTCAGATTTAAATACAGTTCTCTATGGGCCAGGGCAGTCAGTTTTAAATACAGTTCTCTATAGGCCAGGGCAGTCAGTTTTAAATACAGTTCTCTATGGGCCAGGGCAGTCAGATTTAAATACAGTTCTCTATAGGCCAGGGCAGTCAGATTTAAATACAGTTCTCTATGGGCCAGGGCAGTCAGATTTAAATACAGTTCTCTATAGGCCAGGGCAGTCAGATTTAAATACAGTTCTCTATAGGCCAGGGCAGTCAGATTTAAATACAGTTCTCTATGGGCCAGGGCAGTCAAATTTAAATACAGTTCTCTAAAGGCCAGGGCAGTCAGTTTTACATACAGTTCTCTATGGGCCAGGGCAGTCAGTTTTAAATACAGTTCTCTATAGGCCAGGGCAGTCAGTTTTAAATACAGTTCTCTATAGGCCAGGGCAGTCAGTTTTAAATACAGTTCTCTATGGGCCAGGGCAGTCAGATTTAAATACAGTTCTCCATAGGCCAGGGCAGTCAGATTTAAATACAGTTCTCTATGGGCCAGGGCAGTCAAATTTAAATACAGTTCTCTAAAGGCCAGGGCAGTCAGTTTTACATACAGTTCTCTATGGGCCAGGGCAGTCAGTTTTAAATACAGTTCTCTATAGGCCAGGGCAGTCAGTTTTAAATACAGTTCTCTATAGGCCAGGGCAGTCAGTTTTAAATACAGTTCTCAATGGGCCAGGGCAGTCAAATTTAAATACAGTTCTCTATAGGCCAGGGCAGTCAGATTTACATACAGTTTTCTATAGGCCAGGGCAGTCAGATTTACATACAGTTCTCTATAGGCCAGGGCAGTCATATTTAAATACAGTTCTCTATAGGCCAGGGAAGTCAGATTTACATACAGTTTTCTATAGGCCAGGGCAGTCAGATTTACATACAGTTCTCTATAGGCCAGGGCAGTCATATTTAAATACAGTTCTCTATAGGCCAGGGCAGTCAGATTTACATACAGTTCTCTATGGGCCAGGGCAGTCAGATTTACATACAGTTCTCTATAGGCCAGGGCAGTCAGTTTTACATACAGTTCTCTATAGGCCAGGGAAGTCAGATTTACATACAGTTCTCTATAGGCCAGGGCAGTCAGATTTACATACAGTTCTCTATGGGCCAGGGAAGTCAGTTTTACATACAGTTCTCTATAGGCCAGGGAAGTCAGATTTACATACAGTTCTCTATGGGCCAGGGCAGTCAGATTTAAATACAGTTCTCTATAGGCCGGGGCAGTCAGATTTACATACAGTTCTCTATAGGCCAGGGCAGTCAGTTTTACATACAGTTCTCTATAGGCCAGGGCAGTCAGTTTTACATACAGTTCTCTATGGGCCAGGGCAGTCAGATTTAAATACAGTTCTCTATGGGCCAGGGCAGTCATATTTAAATACAGTTCTCTATGGGCCAGGGCAGTCAGTTTTACATACAGTTCTCAATGGGCCAGGGCAGTCAGTTTTACATACAGTTCTCTATGGGCCAGGCCAGTCAGATTTAAATACAGTTCTCTATGGGCCAGGGCAGTCAGTTTTACATACAGTTCTCAATGGGCCAGGGCAGTCAGTTTTACATACAGTTCTCTATGGGCCAGGCCAGTCAGATTTAAATACAGTTCTCAAGGGGCCAGGCCAGTCAATTTTACATACAGTTCTCTTTGGGCCAGGGCAGTCAGTTTTACATACAGTTCTCCATAGGCCAGGGCAGTCAGTTTTAAATACAGTTCTCTATAGGCCAGGCCAGTCATATTTAAATACAGTTCTCTATAGGCCAGGGCAGTCAGATTTAAATACAGTTCTCTATGGGCCAGGGCAGTCAGATTTAAATACAGTTCTCTATAGGCCAGGGCAGTCAGTTTTACATACAGTTCTCAAGGGGCCAGGGCAGTCAGTTTTAAATACAGTTCTCCATAGGCCAGGGCAGTCAGATTTAAATACAGTTCTCTATAGGCCAGGGCAGTCAGTTTTACATACAGTTCTCAATGGGCCAGGGCAGTCAGTTTTACATACAGTTCTCTATGGGCCAGGGCAGTCAGTTTTAAATACAGTTCTCAATGGGCCAGGGCAGTCAGTTTTACATACAGTTCTCAATGGGCCAGGGCAGTCAGTTTTACATACAGTTCTCAATGGGCCAAGGCAGTCATATTTAAATACAGTTCTCTATAGGCCAGGGCAGTCAGATTTAAATACAGTTCTCTATGGGCCAGGGCAGTCAGTTTTACATACAGTTCTCAATGGGCCAGGGCAGTCAGTTTTAAATACAGTTCTCTATGGGCCAGGGCAGTCAGTTTTACATACAGTTCTCTATGGGCCAGGGCAGTCAGTTTTAAATACAGTTCTCTATGGGCCAGGGCAGTCAGTTTTAAATACAGTTCTCTATGGGCCAGGGCAGTCAGTTTTACATACAGTTCTCAATGGGCCAGGGCAGTCAGTTTTACATACAGTTCTCTATGGGCCAGGGCAGTCAGTTTTAAATACAGTTCTCTATGGGCCAGGGCAGTCAGTTTTAAATACAGTTCTCTATAGGCCAGGGCAGTCAGATTTAAATACAGTTCTCTATGGGCCAGGGCAGTCAGATTTAAATACAGTTCTCTATGGGCCAGGGCAGTCAGTTTTACATACAGTTCTCTATGGGCCAGGGCAGTCAGATTTAAATACAGTTCTCTATGGGCCAGGGCAGTCCGTTTTACATACAGTTCTCTATAGGCCAGGGCAGTCAGTTTTACATACAGTTCTCATGGGGCCAGGCCAGTCAGTTTTAAATACAGTTCTCTATGGGCCAGGGCAGTCATATTTAAATACAGTTCTCTATAGGCCAGGGCAGTCAGATTTACATACAGTTCTCTATAGGCCAGGGCAGTCATATTTAAATACAGTTCTCTATAGGCCAGGGCAGTCATATTTAAATACAGTTCTCTATAGGCCAGGGCAGTCATATTTAAATACAGTTCTCTATAGGCCAGGGCAGTCATATTTAAATACAGTTCTCTATAGGCCAGGGCAGTCATATTTAAATACAGTTCTCTATAGGCCAGGGCAGTCAGTTTTACATACAGTTCTCTATGGGCCAGGCCAGTCAGATTTAAATACAGTTCTCTATGGGCCAGGGCAGTCATATTTAAATACAGTTCTCTATAGGCCAGGGCAGTCAGTTTTAAATACAGTTCTCTATGGGCCAGGGCAGTCAGTTTTACATACAGTTCTCTATAGGCCAGGGCAGTCAGTTTTACATACAGTTCTCTATAGGCCAGGGCAGTCAGTTTTACATACAGTTCTCTATAGGCCAGGGCAGTCAGTTTTACATACAGTTCTCTATGGGCCAGGGCAGTCAGATTTACATACAGTTCTCTATAGGCCAGGGCAGTCAGTTTTACATACAGTTCTCTATGGGCCAGGGCAGTCAGATTTACATACAGTTCTCTATAGGCCAGGGCAGTCAGTTTTACATACAGTTCTCTATAGGCCAGGGCAGTCAGTTTTACATACAGTTCTCTATGGGCCAGGGCAGTCAGTTTTAAATACAGTTCTCTATAGGCCAGGGCAGTCAGTTTTAAATACAGTTCTCTATGGGCCAGGGCAGTCAGATTTAAATACAGTTCTCCATAGGCCAGGGCAGTCAGTTTTAAATACAGTTCTCTATGGGCCAGGGCAGTCAGATTTAAATACAGTTCTCTATGGGCCAGGGCAGTCAGTTTTAAATACAGTTCTCTATGGGCCAGGGCAGTCAGTTTTAAATACAGTTCTCTATGGGCCAGGGCAGTCAGTTTTAAATACAGTTCTCTATGGGCCAGGGCAGTCAGTTTTAAATACAGTTCTCTATGGGCCAGGGCAGTCAGTTTTAAATACAGTTCTCTATGGGCCAGGGCAGTCAGATTTACATACAGTTCTCTATAGGCCAGGGCAGTCAGTTTTAAATACAGTTCTCTATGGGCCAGGGCAGTCAGTTTTAAATACAGTTCTCTATGGGCCAGGGCAGTCAGTTTTACATACAGTTCTCTATAGGCCAGGGCAGTCAGTTTTACATACAGTTCTCTATAGGCCAGGGCAGTCAGTTTTACATACAGTTCTCTATGGGCCAGGGCAGTCAGATTTACATACAGTTCTCTATAGGCCAGGGCAGTCAGTTTTACATACAGTTCTCTATGGGCCAGGGCAGTCAGATTTACATACAGTTCTCTATAGGCCAGGGCAGTCAGTTTTACATACAGTTCTCTATAGGCCAGGGCAGTCAGTTTTACATACAGTTCTCTATGGGCCAGGGCAGTCAGTTTTAAATACAGTTCTCTATGGGCCAGGGCAGTCAGTTTTAAATACAGTTCTCTATGGGCCAGGGCAGTCAGATTTAAATACAGTTCTCCATAGGCCAGGGCAGTCAGTTTTAAATACAGTTCTCTATGGGCCAGGGCAGTCAGATTTAAATACAGTTCTCTATGGGCCAGGGCAGTCAGTTTTAAATACAGTTCTCTATGGGCCAGGGCAGTCAGTTTTAAATACAGTTCTCTATGGGCCAGGGCAGTCAGTTTTAAATAAAGTTCTCTATGGGCCAGGACAGTCAGTTTTAAATACAGTTCTCTATGGGCCAGGGCAGTCAGTTTTAAATACAGTTCTCTTTGGGCCAGGGCAGTCAGATTTACATACAGTTCTCTATAGGCCAGGGCAGTCAGTTTTAAATACAGTTCTCTATGGGCCAGGGCAGTCAGTTTTAAATACAGTTCTCTATGGGCCAGGGCAGTCAGTTTTACATACAGTTCTCTATAGGCCAGGGCAGTCAGTTTTACATACAGTTCTCTATGGGCCAGGGCAGTCAGTTTTAAATACAGTTCTCTATGGGCCAGGGCAGTCAGTTTTACATACAGTTCTCTATGGGCCAGGGCAGTCAGTTTTAAATACAGTTCTTTATGGGCCAGGGTAGTCAGTTTTACATACAGTGCTTCTGTTAGTCCTCTGTCCTTCTCTGAAGTACGTAAACTTGTGAGTTACGTAATGAAAGTTTCACATTCATTATGATTTATTCATTATTCATTATGATTTAGAATAACATTCATTGTTTTATAAATTTGACGGACCTATAACCTAATAAAATAACCCTGTGACTTTCATGACTCACACTGCAATAAAGAAATTATGATGCAGACAACTGCTGCTTTTTTTGGCCTTAAATGTACAAATATTCACCTCACATTTGTCTACGTATGGATCTTAGTCAGCTTAGGAAGGGACGGAGAAAACTCCCATGATGGGAACCCATTATACACCCACATCTCCAAAAGGATTTCACACAACCCCAAGACTCCCATGACATCACACACACAGACACACACAGTCCAGCATGTGTCACAGCAAGGTCAAAATGCGTGGGTGTGTGGGCACTCACACAGCCTAGAATGTATTGCTGTGTGTGTACAGTATCTTCAGCTGAATGGAAGGTGCTAGATTGGATTCTGAACACTCAGTCATTTTGGAAAAGACTCACATCACTTGAAACTGAGGTGAAAGGGAACATTCAAGTTTAGCAGGATTTTGTTGCATCTCATTGGGAGAGTATGAGAGAAACACACGACGTCCGTCACAACACAGTAACACGGTGTTGTCACAACACAGTAACACGGTGTTGTCACAACACAGTAACACGGTGTTGTCACAACACAGTAACACGGTGTTGTCACAACACAGTAACACGGTGTTGTTGCATCTCAATGGGAGAGTATGAGAGAAACCCACGACGTCCGTCAAAACACAGTAACACGGTGTTGTCACAACACAGTAACACGGTGTTGTTATGGGAGAGTATGAGAGAAACACACGACGTCCGTCACAACGCAGTAGCATGGTCTTGCAACTACTTTGCCCTCTTGAGAGATGTCTCACGTGGGCGAAGCGTTGGCCTGGGGTCACTGTGATGCAATGCGGAGGAAACTGATGATGTCACAGAGCTTGACCGAAACCATTGGTTCCACTGATCGTGCTGAACGTAGCCATCTCCTCTGTCTTACCGCTACACTGACTCAACTCAACACAGGAAACTTGGGAATAAGATAACAAACATCTTCATGCCCTAGACCTGATGAAGGACTTGTCCTAGTGCAGACCTGATGAAGGACTTGTCCTAGTGCAGACCTGATGAAGGACTTGTCCTAGTGCAGACCTGATGAAGGACTTGTCCTAGTGCAGACCTGATGAAGGACTTGTCCTAGTGCAGACCTGATGAAGGACTTGTCCTAGTGCAGACCTGATGAAGGACTTGTCCTAGTGCAGACCTGATGAAGGACTTGTCCTAGTGCAGACCTGATGAAGGACTTGTCCTAGTGCAGACCTGATGAAGGACTTGTCCTAGTGCAGACCTGATGAAGGACTTGTCCTAGTGCAGACCTGATGAAGGACTTGTCCTAGTGCAGACCTGATGAAGGACTTGTCCTAGTGCAGACCTGATGAAGGACTTGTCCTAGTGCAGACCTTATGAAGGACTTGTCCTAGTTATCTCCCTAAGTGAGGGATAGGCTGCACACATACAATATACATTGTCTATTACAA
Source organism: Salvelinus alpinus (assembly GCF_045679555.1). Taxonomy (NCBI): domain Eukaryota; kingdom Metazoa; phylum Chordata; class Actinopteri; order Salmoniformes; family Salmonidae; genus Salvelinus; species Salvelinus alpinus. The sequence continues at coordinate 12,947,524 of NC_092105.1, read as the reverse complement.
TGTTTTTCTTAAACGTTATTATATTCTGAGTGGTTAGTGTGGATGCTGGAACGGAGCTTGTGAGGCAGAGATAATATTAGAAGGTGACCTGAGAGTGACCTGGTACACATGACAAACCACCCAACCGGACACATGAGGCAAATCTCAAGGGGAAATTTTGCAATAGATCCAACCACACACATACACACACACACAACACACACACACAACACACAACACACACACACAGAAACACACAACACACACACACAGACACAGTTTGACTTGCAAAATGTTTTTAACCCCCAAGATTCTTTCCTGGTTAAATAATGAATACATGAATATCTAGCATTAGTTAGCAACCATACACACATGGACCTATACGGTCAATGTTTCAGATTAGCCTTTATCATGTTTAAGTGTCTTAAAGTGTTGCACTCTTGAGCAGGTGTAACAAGTTATGTTTGCTAAAAGGTTCATTTCCTTAGCAGACAAAAAAACTAAAACTGAATTTCAGACACAAACAGCTGATGTAAATCAACCTGATTTACAGTGAAGATAGTTCTCTCTCACCAATAACAATATATATTTTTTATTTCTTATTTTATTTCATCTTTATTTAACCAGGTAGTCCAGTTGAGAACAAGTTCTCATTTACAACTGCGACCTGGCCAAGATTGTCACGGCCGTTGCTGGAAGAAGACCAAGGTGCAGCGTGGTAAGTGTACATTTTCCTTTTTATTTCAAAATGTCGCCAACAAAACAACAAACGAAAAACAACTGTGAAGCTTCCAGGGCATTAGTGCCACAAACAAAGTTAACTACCCACACTGAAAGGAGGGAAAAAGGGCTACCCGGCCAAAACATAGAAATAAAGAAACATAGAAAACCGAACATAGAAAGCCCACCCCAAATCACACCCTGACCAAACCAACAGGAGACATAAAAAGGCTCTCTAAGGTCAGGGCGTGACAGAGATAAAACAAAGCAGTTTCGACAAAAACAACAACACCGAGTTACACATAGGATAAACAAACGCACAGTCAATAACACAACTTGCTTGGGCAAGTTGCTGCAGGGGGTGCAGAGCTGTTGGAGACACTCTAGACCCAAACTGTTATAGACCTATTTCCATCCTGCCCTGCCTTTCTAAAGTCTTCGAAAGCCATAGGGGTAGCCACGTGGAAACCATGGCCAGCCGTAGAAAAATGCTTATTGAAATTCAGGATTATCGTGGATTTATCGGTGACAGTGTTTCCTAGCCTCAGTGCAGTGGGCAGCTGGGAGGAGGTGCTCTTATTCTCCATGGACTTTACAGTGTCCCAAAACTTTTTGGAATTTGTGCTACAGGATGTAAATTTCTGTTTGAAAAAGCTACCCTTTGCTTTCCTGACTGTGTGTATTGGTTCCTAACTTCCTGGAAAAGTTACATATCGCGGGGGCTATTCAATGCTCATGCAGTACGCCACAGGATGTTTTTGTGCTGGTCAAGGGCAGTCAAGGATGGAGTGAACCAAGGGCTATATCTGTTCTTAGTTCTTACATTTTTGAATGGGGCATGGTGAGGATATACAGCGTGATATGGATATACAGTGTGATGTGGAATTACTGTGGAATTACTGTAAAGGCAAATACAGAATGTCTCTAGGGCATTAACCAGCATTAACCAGCGTTAACCAGCGTTGGCCCAAATCCACATAGCAGATGTTTTGGCGGTGTTGGAGGTGTAACAGTGGTACGAGCTGACACATCGGTGAGCGGCTTCTCTTGTCTGTCACAAACCACTCCCTTCTCTACTATCCCTACCTGACACATCGTTGAGCGGCTTCTCTTGTCTGTCACAAACCACTCCCTTCTCTACTATCCCTACCTGACACATCGGTGAGCGGCTTCTCTTGTCTGTCACAAACCACTCCCTTCTCTACTATCCCTACCTGACACATCGGTGAGCGGCTTCTCTTGTCTGTCACAAACCACTCCCTTCTCTACTATCCCTACCTGACACATCGGTGAGCGGCTTCTCTTGTCTGTCACAAACCACTCCCTTCTCTACTATCCCTACCTGACACATCGGTGAGCGGCTTCTCTTGTCTGTCACAAACCACTCCTTCTCTACTATCCCTACCGCGTTAGAAGTTCATGCCTATCAGTCTAATTTGAGTGTTTGAATTAGTAACTCAGCTACATGAGATTTGTTGGATTATAGTCAGGTGTGGTTTTTCGTTGCATCCAATGGCAATGTACGCGATAAGGTAACAAGCCACTTGTGGATTTGACAGCTCTAATGTAGTTTCACCTCCGACGTCGCCAAAACAATGCTATGCGGGTGATTGAATCTAGCCCTAGATCTACATTGGTGAACAAAATATTTCAGACATATTCACCGATTTTATATAGAACACTGATTTAAAGATAATTCTCTGTACGTGTCGGACTCAAATTTATGGTGGTAACTGTGTGTGCGTGCGTGTGTGCGTCCGTGCGTGCGTGTGTGTGGGGTATGGAATGTTTCCTTAAGGCAGCACAGCTTAGGCACAGTGATTTAAAGTGATGGTGCTCCCAGACCTCAGTTCCTCCATTCAGCTCTACCATTGTGGTTGTATCACCCCTCCCCCACCCATCTGACCTCTCCTGACCCCCCAGTAACACCAATGAACTCTCACCCCCACTGGCAGGCCAGCTTAAGGGGGACAGGGCTTAGCCAAAGGATCAGAATAGTTTCACAGCCAAATCTATGGCAGTAGTTTATTCTCCCTGTCCATAATCATACGGTATGTGCAGCTTGTATTTGAGTCCAGCTTCTCAGAGAGAAAGTCAGTTTGAAGACTGTAGACATCACATCAACATCCCACTAAATGGTTATATGGTGCAGTGACCACTCCTCTCTGGTTCCTCTCCAAGATTGTCTGGATTCCATCTGTTGTTTCTGCTGCCTTCTGTATGGAGGATGTCCATCTCTCCAACAATCAATCTCTTCCCTACATCCTTCCATCTGGAGTTCCACAAACCCAGGCTATGGGAGTTACAATAGATAACAATAGTCTTCCAAGTGTGAAATTAGGCAGGTCAGTAGCTTAGGAAGAGTGAGGTCGAATTGTTTTAATGCATTGTTATAAGGATTAATTATTTACATTGTTCTTTGGATGTGTTGTCTGGATGTGTTGTCTGGATGTGTTGTCTGGATGTGTTGTCTGGATGTGTTGTCTGGATGTGTTGTCTGGATGTGTTGTCTGGATGCATTGTTTGGATGCGTTAGAGGAGCTGCATCTCGAGAACTGAGACTAGAGGTTAGCACCTTGAGCCAAAGTATGCCTGAGAGAGCGGGAGAAATATATACAGTTGAAGTCGGAAGTTTACATACATACACCTTAGCCAAATACATTTAACCTTAGTTTTTCACATTTCCTGACATTTAATCCTAGTAAAAATTCCCTGTCTTTGTTCAGTTAGGATCACCACTTTATTTTAAGAATGTGAAATGTTAGAATAATAGTGGAGATACTTATTTATTTCAGCTTTTATTTCTTTCATCACATTCCCAGTGGATCAGAAGTTTACATACACTCAATTAGTACTTTGTAGCATTTCCTTTAAATTCTTTAACTTGGGTCAAACTTTTCGGGTAGCCTTCCACAAGTTTCCCACAATAAGTTGGGTGAACTTTGGCCCATTCCTCCTGACAGAACTTGTGTAACTTTGTCAGGTATGTAGGCCTCCTTGCTCGAACATGCTTTTTTAGCCACTCCAATACCTTGACTTTGTTGTCCTAGGGCCATTTTGCTACAACTTTGGAAGTATGCTCAGGATCATTGTCCATTTGGAAGACCCATTTGCGACCAAGCTTTAACTCCCTGACTGATGTCTTGAGATGTTGCTTCAATATATCCAGATAACTTCCCCTCATTATGCATCTATTTTGTGAGGTGCACCAGTCCCTCCTGCAGCAAAGCAACCCCACAACATCATGCTGCCACCCCTGTGCTTCACGGTTGGGATGGTGTTCTTCAGCTTGCAAGCATCCCCCTTTTTCCTCCAATCATAATGATGGTTATTATGGCCAAACAGTTCTATTTTTGTTTCATCAGACCAGAGGAAATTGCTCCAAAAAGTACCATCTGTGTCCCCGTCTGCAGTTGCGAACCGTAGTCTGGCTTTTTATGGCAGTTTTGGAGCAGTGGCTTCTTCCTTGCTGAGCGGCCTTTCAGGTTATGTCGATATAGGACTCGTTTTACTGTGGATATAGATACTTTTGTACCTGTTTCCTCCATCATCTTCACAAGGTCCTTTGCTGTTGTTCTGGGATTGATTTACACTTTTTGCACCAAAGTACGTTCATCTCTAGGAGACAGAACGCGTCTCCTTCCTGAGCGGTATGACGGCTGCATGGTCCCATGGTGTTTATACTTGCATACTATTGTTTGTACAGATGAATGTGGTACCTTCAGGCATTTGGAAATTGCTCCCAAGGATGAACCAGACTTGTGGAGGTCTACCAATTTTTTTATGAGGTCTTGGCTGATTTCTTTTGATTTTCCCATGATGTCAAGCAAAGAGGCACTGACTTTGAAGGTAGGCCTTGAAATACATCACAGGTACACCTCCAATTGACTCAAATTATGTCAATTAGCCTATCAGAAGCTTCTAAAGCCATGACATCATTTTCTGGAATTTTCCAAGCTGTTTAAAGGCACAGTTAATTTAGCATATCTTAACTTCTGCCCCACTGGAATTGTGATACATTGAATTATAAGTGAAATAATCTGTCTGTAAACAATTGTTGGAAAAATTACTTGTGTCATGCACAAAGACTTGCCAAACAATAGTTTGTTAAAAATAAATGTGTGGAGTGGTTGAAAAACGAGTTTTAATGACTCCAACCTCAGTGTATGTAAACTTCCGACTTCAACTGTATATATATTTATATAGAGAGAGAGACGAATATTTTATTCACACAGGATTCACGGTATGTTTCCTGTAAAAATGGTTATGATCCCCTTTCAAACAGTCCCAAGATATTCAACATTTTTACACTCGCCATACTTGTAAATCATTTGTAAATCATTACCTTGTAATGAATACATTTTCCTGTTGTTGAGTAGAAAGTTGACTACAGTCTATCTCAACACGTTGTCAGATATGTTTTGGTAATTTCATGAATAGATAGCTAGATTGCTCGCCAGCTAGACAGCTAGATAGTTTTATACTGAAGGGACTTTTAAACATAACACTGCATTCATGACTACCTCAGTTGGCAGAAATAAAATAACAGCCTTTGTTACTGGCAATAACTTTCAGATATGAAAAAAAGGCGGTAAAAAGAGGACGGCAAAGGTAAGGTTGGCGTGTTTTGTTCTTGGTATGAATAGTATATTAAGAGAGACAGAAAGAGACATGTTGAATTAGCACTGTTCTCCGACACCCAACAGGTGATCGCTAACACACCGTCAACCACTGCTTTTAAACGTTTGTCGACACAGTGTGTTTTATAGTGTTTTATAGTGGCTTGCTAAAGTATTCACCCCCTTTGGCATTTTTCCTATTTTCTTGCCTTACAACCTGGAATTAAAATAAATGTTTTGGGGTTTTGTATCATTTGATTTACACCACATGCCTACCACTTTGAAGATGCAATTATTTTGGGAGGGGAAACAAACAAGAAATAAGACTCAAAAACTGAAAACTTGGGCTTGCAGAACCATTCACCCCCCCCCCCCCCCCCCACCCAGAGTCAATACTTTGTAGAGACACCTTTTGCAGCAATTACAGCTGCATGTCTCTTGGGGTATGTCTCTATAAGCTTGGCACATACAGTGTAGCAAATGGGATTTTTGCCCATTCTTCAAGGCAAAACTGCTCCAGCTCCTTCAAGTTGGATGGGTTCCACTGGTGTATAGCAATCTTTAAGTCATACCACAGATTCTCAGTTGGATTGAGGTCTGGGCTTTGACAATACCATTCCAATACATTTAAATGTTTCTCCTTAAACCACTCGAGTGTTGCTTTAGCAGTATGCTTAGGGTCATTGTCCTGCTAGAAGTTGAACCTCCATCCCAGTCTCAAATCTCTGGAAGACTGAAACAGGTTTCCTTCAAGAGTTTCCCTGTATTTAGCGCCATCCATCATTCCTTCAATTCTGACCAGTTTCCCAGTCCCTCCCGATGAAAAACATCCCCACAGCATGATGCTGCCACCACCATGCTTCACTGTGGGGATGGTATTCTCGTGGTGATGGGAGGTGTTGGGTTTGCACCAGACATAACGTTTTCCTTGATGGCCAAAAAGCTACATTTTAGTCTCATCTGACCAGAGTACCTTCTTCCATTTGTTTGGGGAGTCTCCCACATGCCTTTTGGTGAACACCTAACATGTTTGCTTATTTTTTTATTTAAGCAATGGCTTTTTTCTGGCCACTCTTCTGTAAAGCCCAGCTCTGTGGAGTGTACGGCTTAAAGTGGTCCTATGGACAGATACTCCAATATCCACTGTGGAGCTTTGTATCTTTGGTCTGTTTGTTGCCTCTCTGATTAATGCCCTCCTTGCCTGGTCCATGAGTTTTGGTGGGCGGCCCTCTCTCTTATTTAGGGGCTTCATAGCAACGGTGTGAATACATAAGTTACATAACTTATTTTTGAAATTTCACTTCACGAATTTGGACTATTTTGTGTATGTCCATTACTTTAAATCGAGAAAAAAAATCAATTTAAATTACAGGTTGTAATGCAACAAAATAGGAAAAACGCCAAGGGGGATGAATACTTTTGCAAGGCACTGTATATTTTACATTAGTGACCAGAGTCTGTGACATGAAGGGGTCTATTAAGTTTATTTCTTAGTATAGTGGTTCATAGGCCTTTCTGCCTGTCTGTCTGCCAGACACCCAATCCTCAGCTCCCACGCAGCTCCACCCCTCATATGGCTGAACAGATAGCCTCTTTAACTATTGATAAAATAACCAGGTCAATAACTCAAACACTGACAAGGGAGTGGTGAGCGAGAGTGTATTAGAGATTGAGAGAGAGAGAGAGAAAGAGAGGGAGAGAGAGCGAGAGAAAGAGAGAGAGAGATTGAGTAAGAAAAATATGGAAAGAGAGAGATGTGAAAAGTTAAACCAATCTATTCCCACATTAAAACCTTCCCAACAGAATGCAAAATATGTCGCCCTGGTAATTGAGTTACTAGTGCTAGTTGAGTGTAAAGTTGCTGTTTAATCTCTTCAAGAGGAGATAAACGTGTTGTGATTAGAGGTCGACCGATTAATCGGAATGGCCGATTAATTAGTGCTGATTTAAAGTTTTCATAACAATCGGATAGCGGTATTTTTGGACACCGATTTGGCCGATTTTTTATTTTATAATTTTTATATATTTTTTTACACCTTTATTTAATCTTTATTTAATTAGGCAAGTCAGTTAAGAACACATTCTTATTTTCAATGACGGCCGAGGAACGGTGGGTTAACTGCCTCGTTCAGGGGCAGAACGACAGATTTTTACCTTGTCAGCTCGGGGGACCTTACAGTTACCTTAACAATTAACTAGTCCAACGCTCTAACCACCTGATTACATTGCACTCCACGAGGAGACTGCCTGTTACGCGAATGCAGTAGAAGCCAAGGTAAGTTGCTAGCTAGCATTAAACTTATCTTATAAAAAAAAATCTATCAATCAATCATAATCACTAGTTAACTACACATGGTTGATGATATTACTAGTTTATCTAGCGTGTCCTGCGTTGCATATAATCGATGCGGTGCGTATCGTTGCTCCAATGTTGTCACGTTCCTGACCTGTTTTCTGTTAGTTTTTGTATGTGTTAGTTGGTCAGGACGTGAGTTTGGGTGGGCAGTCTATGTTTTCTGTTTCTATGTTGGTTAATGGGTACCTGATATGGTTCTCAATTAGAGGCAGGTGGTTTTCATCTCCTCTGATTGAGAATCATATTAAGGTAGGTGTTGTCACATTGTTTGTCGTGGGTGGTTGTCTTCCGTGTCTGTGTTTGTTTTCACCATACGGGACTGTTTCGTTCGTTCCTCGTTTTGTGTAGTCATTTTCCTGTTCGTGAGTTCTTCGTTGTATGTAAGTTCGCATGTCCAGGTCTGTCTACTCCGTTTTGTTATTTTGTTAGTTATCAAGTGTTCTTCGTGTTTTCGTTCCTTGTTAAAATAAATCATGTATTATCACAACGCTGCGCCTTGGTTCAATCCCTGCTCTTCCTCTTCGGATGAAGAGGAGGAGGAACGCCGTTACAAATGTGTACCTAACCATAAACATCAATGCCTTTCTTAAAAGCAATACACAGAAGTATATATTTTTAAACCTGCATATTTAGCTAAAAGAAATCCAGGTTAGCAGGCAATATTAACCAGGTGAAATTGTGTCACTTCTCTTGCGTTCATTGCTCGCAGAGTCAGTGTATATGCAACAATTTGGGCTGCCTATTTTGCCAGAATTTTACGTAATTATGACATAACATTGAAGGTTGTGCAATGTAACAGGAATATTTAGACTTATGGATGCCACCCATTAGATAAAATATGGAATGGTTCCGTATTTCACTGAAAGAATAAACGTCTTGTTTTCGAGATGATAGTTTCCGGATTTGACCATATTAATGACCTAAGGCTCGTATTTCTGTGTGTTATTATGTTATAACTAAGTCTATGATTTGATAGAGCAGTCTCACTGAGCGGTGGTAGGCAGCAGCAGGCTCGTAAGCATTCATTCAAACAGCACTTTCCTGCGTTTTGCCAGAAGCTCTTCACTGTGCTTCAAGCCTATCAACACCCGAGATTAGACTGGTGTAACCGATGTGAAATGGCTAGCTAGTTAGCGGAGTGCGCGCTAATAGCGTTTCAAACGTCACTCGCTCTGAGACTTGGAGTAGTTATTCCCCTTGCTCTGCATGGGTAACGCTGCTTCGAGGGTGGCTGTTGTCGTCGTGTTTCTGGTTCGAGCCCAGGTAGGAGCGAGGAGAGGGATGGAAGCTATACTGTTACACTGGCAATACTAATGTGCCTATAAGAACATCTAATAGTAAAAGGTTAATGAAATACAAATGGTATAGAGAGAAATAGTCCTATAATTCCTATAATAACTACAACCTAAAACTTCTTACCTGGGAATATTGAAGTCTCATTTTAAAAGGAACCACCAGCTTTCATATGTTCTCATGTTCTGAGCAAGGAAATTAAACGTTAGCTTTCTTACATGGCACATATTGCACTTTTACTTTCTTCTCCAACACTTTGTTTTTGCATTATTTAAACCAAATTGAACATGTTTCATTATTTATTTTAGGCTAAATTGATTTTATTGATGTATTATATTAAGTTAAAATAAGTGTTCATTCAGTATTGTTGTAATTGTCATTATTACAAATAAAATAAAATAAAATTGGCCGATTAATTGGTATCGGCTTTTTTTTGCCCCTCCAATAATCGGTATCGGTATCGGTATCGGCACTAAAAAAATCATAATCGGTCGACCTCTAGTTGTGATGTGAATGATATGTGACCACTGTAGCTCGACTAATTCAACTAGTAGCTTGACATCACTTCTGTCAAATGCAGCTACATTTTACGTGCCTTGCAAGTGAGAAAGAAAATAGTGTGTTAAAATGTGAATAAGGGCTCTGGTAGACTCTGTTCTTGTCACTTACACTAGCATGTCATCTCGGAAACAAACTCTGATGAGTTTGTCATTTCCCATCAATCTAAGAGCATATTTTAGGTTCCTTATTACATTTCTCAAAGCACAGGGCACTAAATGTGCCCAAAATGAGCTCATGAATTGGAAGGTTAAAGAGATTATTTTTAACTACAGATTTTTAAATGGGACATACAGCTAATTCAGACAGAGATAATCAGCGTTAATTATTAACTTCCAACAGATGTCCAGATAAGGACAAGAAGGAAACAGCTTGTAATCCTTAACCTCCCTCTTTCAATCTCTCCCATTCTTTTAACTCCACGCCCCTTCCCTTTCTTTCCCATCTTCACTCGTCTCCCTCATGTTACCTCTGTACCCCCCCTCTTCTGTCTATCTATCTATCTCTCCCACCCCCTCTCTTTCTTTCTCACACACTCTCACTCTCCCACCCAGCCTCCCATCCCTCCGGCCAGATTAGGGAGGTGGGTCTCCCTCCCTCCCTCCCCCACCCAGCCTCCTACCCCTCTGGCCAGGTTAGTGAGGTGGGTCTCCCTCCCTCTCTTCCCCACCCAGCCACCCATCCTCTGGCCAGGTTAGGGAGTTGGTTCTCTCTCCCCCACCCAGCCTCCTACCCCTCTGGCCAAGTTAGGGAGTTGGTTCTCTCTCCCCCACCCTCTGGCCAGGTTAGGGAGTTGGTTCTCTCTCCCTCTCTCCCCTACCCAGCCGTCCAGGTTAGAGTGGTTGGTCAGTTGTTATTTACTTTTGCATCAGGCCCATTTCATTGAGTCCGTTCATTGACTCCTGGTCCACGAGCGACTGGAGTCTCTGTAACTTCTGGACCCTGGAGTCAGGGAAGGTCACTCAGCCCTTTTGGTCACCCAGATTGGCCCAGTCCTGATCATTACTACCTGTCAGTAGCATTACCCAGAGCCAAAGATATGCAGACTTTGGCCAAATGCATCTGAACATTTAGAATTGTGATGCCACCATGTTAGCATCAGGGAAGCAGTAGAAGAAAAATACTCCATGCAATACTGTGTCTGGTAACAACATGTACTGACTACTAATACCAACACTGTGTCTGGTAACATCATGTACTGACTACTAATACCAACACTGTGTCTGGTAACAACATGTACTGACTACTAATACCAACACTGTGTCTGGTAACAACATGTACTGACTACTAATACCAACACTGTGTCTGGTAACATCATGTACTGACTACTAATACCAACACTGTGTCTGGTAACAACATGTACTGACTACTAATACCAACACTGTGTCTGGTAACATCATGTACTGACTACTAATACCAATACTGTGTCTGGTAACATCATGTACTGACTACTAATACCAACACTGTGTCTGGTAACATCATGTACTGACTACTAATACCAATACTGTGTCTGGTAACATCATGTACTGACTACTAATACCAACACTGTGTCTGGTAACATCATGTACTGACTACTAATACCAATACTGTGTCTGGTAACATCATGTACTGACTACTAATACCAACACTGTGTCTGGTAACATCATGTACTGACTACTAATACCAACACTGTGTCTGGTAACATCATGTACTGACTACTAATACCAATACTGTGTCTGGTAACATCATGTACTGACTACTAATACCAACACTGTGTCTGGTAACATCATATACTGACTACGAAAACCAACACTGTGTCTGGTAACACCATGTACTGACTACTAATAACAACACTGTATCTGACAACAGTAGAGCTGCAGGGTTGGTGTAAATTACCCTGTCTAATTGCTGCTCTAAACGCAGTCAGTGAAAACAGGTGTATGTATTTTAGACAAAAGTGAGTGTTTAGAGGTCTTTGTCCCTACTACTGTGTGTGTGTGTGTGTGTGTGTGTGTGTGTGTGTGTGTGTGTGTGTGTGTGTGTGTGTGTGTGTGTGTGTGTGTGTGTGTGTGTGTGTGTGTGTGTGTGTGTGTGTGTGTGTGTGTGTGTGTGTGTGTGTGTGTGTGTGTGTGTGTGTGTGTGTGTGTGTGTGTGTGCGCGCGTGCGTGCGTGCGTGCATGCCTGTGTGTGTGTTTCCTACGTAACTAAGTCCATACTTGTCCAGATTTATGGTTGTTGAGTGAAGGGATGTTTTCCCAAAACATAAATTAATTGTGATCTAGACAGACAGACACTCCTCAGGGACTATGTTCCAGGCTCAGCAATAAGTTCATTCACTGCATCCAGCCACAGAGACATACAGGAATGAACAATGAGCTACTGTAACCAGACACTGTAACCAGCCACAGAGACATACAGGAATGAACAATGAGCTACTGTAACCAGCCACAGAGACATACAGGAATGAACAATGAGCTACTGTAACCAGCCACTGTAACCAGCCACAGAGACATACAGGAATGAACAATTAGCTACTGTAACCAGCCACTGTAACCAGCCACAGAGACATACAGGAATGAACAATGAGCCACTGTAACCAGCCACAGAGACATACAGGAATGAACAATGAGCTACTGTAACCAGCCACTGTAACCAGCCACAGAGACATACAGGAATGAACAATTAGCTACTGTAACCAGCCACTGTAACCAGCCACACAGATGTACAGGAATGAACAATGAGCTACTGTAACCAGCCACTGTAACCAGCCACTGTAACCAGCCACACAGACATACAGGAATGAACAATGAGCTACTGTAACCAGCCACTGTAACCAGCCACTGTAACCAGCCACTGTAACCAGCCACTGTAACCAGCCACAGAGACATACAGGAATGAACAATGAGCTACTGTAACCAGACAGTGTAACCAGCCACAGAGACATACAGGAATGAACAATTAGCTACTGTAACCAGACACTGTAACCAGCCACAGAGACATACAGGAATGAACAATGAGCCACTGTAACCAGCCACAGAGACATACATGAATGAACAATGAGCTACTGTAACCAACCACTGTAACCAGCCACAGAGACATACATGAATGAACAATGAGCTACTGTAACCAGCCACTGTAACCAGCCACAGAGACATACAGGAATGAACAATGAGCTACTGTAACCAGCCACTGTAACCAGCCACAGAGACATACAGGAATGAACAATGAGCTACTGTAACCAGCCACTGTAACCAGCCACTGTAACCAGCCACAGAGACATACAGGAATGAACAATGAGCTACTGTAACCAGCCACTGTAACCAGCCACAGAGACAAACAGGAATGAACAATGAGCTACTGTAACCAGCCACTGTAACCAGCGACAAAGACATACAGGAATGAACAATGAGCTACTGTAACCAGCCACACAGACGTACAGGAATGAACAATGAGCTACTGTAACCAGCCACTGTAACCAGCCACACAGACGTACAGCAATGAACAATGAACTACTGTAACCAGCTACTGTAACCAGCCATTGTAACCAGCCACTGTAACCATACACTGTAACCAGCCATTGTAACCAGCCACTGTAACCATACACTGTAACCAGCCACTGTAACCAGCCATTGTAACCAGCCACTGTAACCATACACTGTAACCAGACACTGTAACCAGCCACTGTAACCAGCCACTGTAACCAGCCATTGTAACCAGCCACTTTAACCAGACACTGTAACCAGCTACTGTTACCAGCTACTGTAACCAGACACTGTAACCAGACCCTGTAACAAGCCACTTTAACCAAACACTGTAACTAGACACTGTAACTAGCTACTGTAACCAGCCACTGTAGCCAGACACTGCAACTAGACACTGCAACAAGCTACTGTAAACAGCCACTGTAACTGGCCACTGTAACCAGACACTGTAACCTGCCACAGAGACAAACAGGAATGAACAATGAGCTACTGTAACCAGCCACTGTAACCAGCCACAAAGACATACAGGAATGAACAATGAGCTACTGTAACCAGCCACACAGACGTACAGGAATGAACAATGAGCTACTGTAACCAGCCACTGTAACCAGCCACACAGACGTACAGCAATGAACAATGAACTACTGTAACCAGCTACTGTAACCAGCCATTGTAACCAGCCACTGTAACCATACACTGTAACCAGCCATTGTAACCAGCCACTGTAACCATACACTGTAACCAGCCACTGTAACCAGCCATTGTAACCAGCCACTGTAACCATACACTGTAACCAGACACTGTAACCAGCCACTGTAACCAGCCACTGTAACCAGCCATTGTAACCAGCCACTTTAACCAGACACTGTAACCAGCTACTGTTACCAGCTACTGTAACCAGACACTGTAACCAGACCCTGTAACAAGCCACTTTAACCAAACACTGTAACTAGACACTGTAACTAGCTACTGTAACCAGCCACTGTAGCCAGACACTGCAACTAGACACTGCAACAAGCTACTGTAAACAGCCACTGTAACTGGCCACTGTAACCAGACACTGTAACCTGCCACTGTAACTGCACCTGTAACTGGTCACTGTAACCAGACACTGTACCAAGACATACTGTACAGGAATTACTAAACTATGGGAAGACGCATGCATGCACGCACGCACGCACACACACACACACACACACACACACACACTGATTGGTTGGATTAAAGGTCCACAGTGTATTTTCATGGAGTATTAGTCAGTGAAATATGATCATCAGTTGTGATGAAAGGAGAGAAAACCATGTGGCTACTGTAGATATGTCATTATAAGCAGAACCATTTCCAGTGAGGAAAGGAAAAACGTCTTCCCTTGTTTTCCAAAACAGCTTCAGTCCGGCTTCAAGTCTCAAGTGCACTTCCTGGTCGCATGTGTGTGAAGGTTCACAACACAAAAACACAGAGCTATAGTAGCTAACCAGGGCACGCACACACACACACACACACACACACACACACACACACACACACACACACACACACACACACACACACACACACACTCCAATCCAGTGGTGTTTCTCTGGAAGGCAATGTTTGGAGTAATGTGAAGAGTGGGTGTGAACCTCTTATTGATGAATATACCCTGTATTTTTTATTTTATTTTACCGTTATTTTACCAGGTAAGTTGACTGAGAACACGTTCTCATTTGCAGCAACGACCTGGGGAATAGTTACAGGGGAGAGGAGGGGGATGAATGAGCCAATTGTAAACTGGGGATTATTAGGTGACCGTGATGGTTGAGGGCCAGATTGGGAATTTAGCCAGGACACCAGGGTTAACACCCCTACTCTTACAATAAGTGCCATGGGATCTTTAATGACCTCAGAGAGTCAGGACACCCGTTTAACGTCCCATCCGAAAGACGGCACCCTACACAGAGCAGTGTCCCCAATCACTGCCCTGGGGCATTGGGATCTTTGTTTAGACCAGAGGAAAGAGTGCCTCCTACTGGCCCTCCAACACCACTTCCAGCAGCACCTGGTCTCCCATCCAGGGACTGACCAGGACCAACCCTGCTTAGCTTCAGAAGCAAGCCAGCAGTGGTATGCAGGGTGGTATGCTGCTGCTGTATATAGAGAATACTGCTGACAGACATTTCTGTTAAAGACATACAGTCGTGGCCAAACGTTTTGAGAATGACAAATATTAATTTCCACAAAGTCTGCTGCTTCAATGTCTTTAGATATTTTTGTCAGATGTTACTTTGGAATACTGAAGTATAATTACAAGCATTTCATAAGTGTCAAAGGCTTTTATTGACAATTACATGAAGTTGATGCAAAGAGTCAGTGTTGACCCTTCTTTTTCAAGACCTCTGCAATCCGCCCTGGCATGCTGTCAATTAACTTCTGGGCCACATCCTGACTGATGGCAGCCCATTCTTGCATAATCAATGCTTGGAGTTTGTCAGAATTTGTGGGTCTTTGTTTGTCCACCCGCCTCTTGAGGATTGACCACAAATTCTCATTGGGATTAAGATCTGGGGAGTTTCCTGGCCATGGACCCAAAATATTGATGTCTTGTTCCCCGAGCCACTTAGTTATCACTTTTGCCTTATGGCAAGGTGCTCCATCATGCTGGAAAAGGCATTGTTCGTCACCAAACTGTTCCTGGATGGTTGGGAGAAGTTGCTCTCAGAGGATGTGTTGTTACCATTCTTTATTCATGGCTGTGTTCTTAGGCAAAATTGTGAGTGAGCCCACTCCCTTGGCTGAGAAGCAACCCCACACATGAATGGTTTCAGGATGCTTTACTGTTGGCATGACACAGGACTGATGGTAGCGCTCACCTTGTCTTCTCCGGACAAGCTTTTTTCCGGATGCCGCAAACAATCGGAAAGGGGATTTATCAGAGAAAATGACTCTACCCCAGTCCTCAGCAGTCCAATCCCTGTACCTTCTGCAGAATATCAGTCTGTCCCTGATGTTTATCCTGGAGAGAAGTGGCTTCTTTGCTGCCCTTCTTGACACCAGACCATCCTCCAAAAGTCTTCACCTCACTATGCGTGCAGATGCACTCACACCTGCCTGCTGCCATTCCTGAGCAAGCTCTGTACTGGTGGTGCCCCGATCCCGCAGCTGAATCAACTTTAGGAGACAGTCCTGGCGCTTGCTGGAATTTCTTGGGCGCCCTGAAGCCTTCTTCACAACAATTGCTCTTCTTGATGTTCTTGATGATCCGATGAATGGTTGATTTAGGTGCAATCTTACTGGCAGCAATATCCTTGCCTGTAAAGCTCTTTTTGTGCAAAGCAATGATGACGGCACGTGTTTCCTTGCAGGTAACCATGGTTGACAGAGGAAGAACAATGATTCCAAGCACCACCCTCCTTTTGAAGCTTCCAGTCTGATATTCAAACTCAATCAGCATGATAGAGTGATCTCCAGCCTTGTCCTCGTCAACACTTACACCTGTGTTAATGAGAGAATCACCGACATGATGTCAGCTGGTCCTTAAGTGGAAGGGCTGAAATGCAATGGAAATGTTTTTTGGGGGATTCAGTTAATTTGCATGGCAAAGAGGGACTTTGCAATTAATTGCAATTCATCTGATCACTCTTCATAACATTCTAGAGTATATGCAAATTGCCATCATATAAACTGAGGGAGCAGACTTTGTGAAAATGTATATTTG